>NC_051073.1:56771954-57074454 GCF_004664715.2 Peromyscus leucopus
ACACTCAGAAGACACTCCATACATGTTTGATTAATTGAGTTAGTTACTTGGCATTAATGAGATGGTAGGCAACACGGCTCATGACTCATTACAGGGTCAATACATTTCATTTTCCTTTCCCTTCCTTTTGGATAAAAACCAAAGAAAATTTCCTTTCTTTTGAAAAAAAATCAAAACCTACAGCTATTACAAATCTAATCACTCATGATTTACGATGACTGCCTCATGACTACAAACTAGAGAGATGAATGTATAATGATGTTTCCTTTGCAGTTAATCAATAAGTATCTTTAGGACTGCAAACTTAAAGCTTTGCAAGGACAGCTCAATTATTTGTTTCATATGCAGGAAAAATAATGCACAGTGATTTTATTATTAAGGAGCTTTTAAAAGTTGTATAAAAATAGAAGGTTCCATGCAGCAAGACCCTGGAAGAACCTTCTGAATGGTCAGTGAGGGACACTTACCTGGAGAAGTGGCATCACTCACTGAAGAAATAACATATAAACAGAAATGAAGGTTGAGAATCTACATTGATATTTTTATGCCTCCAAAACCTCTCTATAAATACAGGAAGATATACTCACTGCTATGTAGTGAGGTATAAGACAGCATGGTGACCTTCAACCAACTAAAACAGCTGTTTCATAAAGCCCAGCTCTGCTGATTACTAGTTGGCTTTAGCCTGGAGACTTAACCCTTTTGGGTATTGGTTTCTCTATCTGTAATTGCCAGCATATGTTAGATCATGAGCCTGTCCCTTTAAGATGCTAGGCACACTAGGTGGATAGAATGCAGTGAAGAAATCAAGGCACACCTCTCCCTGCCACCCACTCTACAGTCCTGAAGCTCTCTCTGGGACAGAGGGTTGGTTGTGCTTCAAAGTTCCTAGTCTATGATCCTCTTGACTCACCCAAGCTCCTTGTCACGGAGACTATTTCAGACCAAATCATGTGGTGTGGAATGTCCCACCACACCATGAAAGGATATAAAAGTCTATTATTTTCCTTTCTTCAGAGGATCTTCTCTGGGCCTACCCTACCATCTTTCCCATGGTGGCTATCTCTCTTAATGAAGTCACTTTCCAAGTTTTGGAAAGAGGCCTCTCTTTCTCTTTAAGGCACCATCATACTCCCCCTTTGTAATAGTTCCCCACCTCAAAGCCAGGTCATGGATGGTTCCACAGTCTCTGTGTCTTCATTCCTAATAAAAATCACTTCTGAAGAGTAATTCTGCCACACTCCTTTTTCTAACAGCACAGATGTATTTAATGTTTTGAGTGTAAGCATCAAACATAGTATAAATAAGTCATGTGACACAATTATCCAGTCAGCAGTTGTTACAATTCCTTATTCAGATTCTTCACACCTGTCAATAAACACACACACACACAGAGAGAGAGAGAGAGAGAGAGAGAGAGAGAGAGAGAGAGAGAGAGGGAGAGAGGGAGAGAGAGAGAATTAGAGTTTTTCTCGTTTTTTCAAACATAAATTTCAACATCATTTTCTTGTGTATTTGTGTACACTCTCTCAGACTTCTGAATTCAATGAAAGAACACATGGAACTAACTTGTAGGTGGTGAAGACTCTCTATCTCTCTGGTGTGTGTGTGTGTGTGTGTGTGTGTGTGTGTGTGTGTGTGTGTGTGTGATATTCCTGCAGCAATGTGTTCCTGTTGCTCTACGGTATGTTCATAGAAAATGTAGGCAACTAAAGGACACTTGTCTGAGGGTATTTCTGCCTCATTTTGGTATTCAACACTTGTGAAAGAATAATAATGGTGATCAGGACCACTGCATGCCTGTTCTACATAAAAGAAAAATCCAATTGGTATTACAGAGCTGCTGGTCTTAGAGTCTCTCTTTCTGCTTCAGCTGATATATAGTGTAAATCTAAAACTTATTTTAAAACCTGTCTGGGTAAGACAGCTTTTAATTAATCTTCTCTTAGTTTTTATACTATATGGTACCTGGAAGATGCAAGATCAATCATCACTGCCTTGTAACGTGAAGTTGTGAGACAGAAAGATAAATGAGCTATCAAGCTTAGCATTTTGATAGCTAAGTTAATTTAACCAGCTCCAGAACATACTTTAGACTGGTGGATAAAGTTGTGAGCTGGGGCACTGCTTGTTATAATAGTGAACGTGGTATGTTATTGAGAAAACAGGAATTTGCTGTCTGTCCTCTATGAAAATTTAAATCCAAGATCAGAGAGGTGTTAGTGGGTGATAAGGTCACAATGCTACTTCCTTCAAACCAATTAAGGCAGCTTTATTAATTCAAACTTTTAATTGAGCACCAGTGACAAGGCTCTGGGCTGGTCAGCTGTCTTCCTCTGCAGAATGCATAAGGAAGAGCTTGGCCATACCAAAGCAATTTTAACTCAATTGATACAGAAGAGGAGATCTCAGTACTCTGTTTCCTAATGAGAATATCAGGATTTTTTAGATCATAAATTGTATTTCAAATTGTATTTTCTTAGTGATAGGAATTTGAAATTGATTCTTATCCTTGAGGGAGAGGATACCCCCATCTTTGGAATATCCATTTATGAAAGTATGTTTCAATCAGCAAGAATAAGAATAAAACTGCCAGCCTGGCTTCTCAAAACTACCAATCTAAGTTATAATAGAACTTCAAAGGAGAGAAAGAGGTTTCAGAAGTCACTGGAGAAGTATTTAGATATGTTAATCACAGCTATTAGGGGATATCAACTTTGGAATGTCACATCTATTCAAGTAAGCAAGGGTAAATGGAGCAGTTTTGATAGGCTTTCTCTCCCTTAAGATGATAATGAAATCCAATTGCTAGAAAAGGGAAAATCTACCTTTACCCACTCCCACACTTACCCATCCCCAGGTAGCCCATGTCAGACAGTTTCTTTCTATTTTGTTCATTCATTTGTTCACTCACTCTTAAATAAATATATATATATATCTAAATCACCGGCTACATATAAGCCAGGTCTTTTGCTCTGTTTTAGAATCATACTTACTACTAAGTCATAGTTCATATCTTCAAGAAGTCACAAAGATATGTTAGGTATTACAAAATGACATGTATGTGGTTGTTATTTTATGTCAACTTGACTAGGTTGCAGACTGACCAGATATTTGGTTGGACATTCTGAGTGTATCCCAGAGGGTGACTCAGGATGAATAGAATGGGTAGACTGATGGAGTGCATAAAACAGATGGTAGATGCCAGTGTGGGATGCCTCATCCAGTCTATTGATGGCCCAGAAAAAAAAAAGAAAATGAATGCTCAAGACTGAATTCTCTCTTTGCTTTATGCAGGGCCATCAGTCTTCTCCAATCTTTGGACTTATGCTCAGAGTAGAGCATGTGTTGTTAATCCCAAAGAAGTGAGGAGAAAGATCACCACCCCAAATCATCATGGCCAAATTAATTAAAGCAAGCAATTAATTAACACAAGCTTTTTACTTGTGTAACCAGGCTGCCTCCCCATAAGGCAGAGTTGAAAACATCAGCATTGGATGTGGGGAAGATAATGTTTTTATAGATCAGGGATAGAGAGTTTTCAAATGGGGGATTTGGCAGGCAAATACAGAACATAACACAGTTGGTCATAACAACAGGTGTTCATAATCACCTTTTGAAACAAAGGTAAGATTGCAGGATGATCATAACAACCTCCTGAAACAAAGGCACAGTTGCAAAGTGGTCATAACAACTTGTTGAAACAAAGATATTATTGCCATTTCCTGGAACAGGCAGTAGAGAACCATTTATAGTTAAGGTTACAGGTGGGGCATAGCCCAATCTTTGAGAAACAGAGATTTAATCATTAACAGGAATGAAACTACTTTGTCTTTAGCATAAGATAGCTTTCAAGCCCAAGATGGAGGCAGGCTGGTTCATCTGTGTATCTATATGTCATGATATAAATGGTGTGTGTTTCCACGTCTGTGTCTGTGTATGCCCACATGTGCCTGTGAGCAATATCCACCTGGTGGTTCCTGGAACTCAAAAGGCAGTCATGCAGGTAAAAATGAGAACAACTGTACCCTTGGGCTCTCTAATTACAGCCACAAGCCATCTTCAAATTCACATAATACTTCTCTCTTCATTTACCACCTCTCCTTACTGACATAGACCATTGCCTTTAGAAATCAAACAGTTCAAAGACTCACCTTAAGAACCTCTGAGCCCAACCACAAGAAACAAAAACACATTACTTCCTTCACATGCCAACATTTCAAAGTGGTCTGTGTGGTGTTCTCCTTTGTTGCAGCATCTCTAACCCTCAGTGTGCCTCTATTGTGATGGGCTCCTTTAAAGAAAGGACTTTCTTTATATAATGGAGGTAATTATTTTCACAAATCTATGGATGCTTAGAGATCAAAGTCACCTTCGAGGCATTGTAATACTGCTCTCAAAGATAAAATGATTCCTCTAAAATCACCTAGCTAGTTAGCAGCATAGCCAGATGAAAACCCAAATCTAGGGATTTCATAAAGATAGATTCCCTTGCCTTTACATCAAGGACAGTTAGAAAAGTGCTAGAAAAATAGTGTTGATTTTGAACAAACCTCTGCTTCATTAAACAAACCTTTCTTACTATACTTTTATACAAAAAAAAAATATATTTTGTTCTGAAGTCCTGCTAGTCACAGAGTTTACTAATTAATTCATGCATATGTGCACATGTGTGCACACATGTACACACACAAACACAGAGAGAGAGACAGAGACTATTGGCCTAGGGGCAAAGGAAAAGAAACTCTGCACTGAACTAGATGCATGTACGGACATGTGCAAATACGATTATAAATTTACATAAAGGTTTTATAAATGTAGACATTCATGTAGTTTTTAATGTTTGTTTCTAGTTCTATGCAGTGAGTAAAATCTGTAACCCTCAGTTTTAAAATTTAACACCTCAGGAGTCTACAGAATAGACATTGCATTGGGAGGCAGGGAGAAGGATAATGGTTAAGAGCATGGGCTTTGACATTAGCTATACCTCCAAGTTCAAACAGCTCTGCTGCTTAAAAGAGAATTCTTCCAGCTGTTTTTGTAACTATAACCACTTAATAAGGGCAAAGTGGTGAAAATGGCAATACAGTTTCCTGTGTTTGGAAATTTTTGTTCAAATCAAATCATCAGATCATCTATAGACAGTATGGGGAATATGTATATACTATAGGAAATAAAATCACAGTGGCCGTATTTATAGTTAGCTAATGTTTGATGTTGATGTATTTTAAACTAAAAGTAATTTTGTTTAAAATAATTTTTATGATTACAAAATTGAAAACAACTTAAGAATAAAAAACTCCATAAGAGCTCTCTGAAAGAGTGTTAGATTACTAACTGCTAATAAATCCTGTCTAGGAAAAAAGATAAAACAAATGTTTTTTTTTTTTTTGTATTTATGTTTTAGTTTTTACATCCTGACTACAGTTTCCCCCACTTCCTCTCCTCCCAGTCCCTCCTCTCCACCTCCCTTCCTTCCCCCATCCTTTCCTCCCCCTTCATTTCTCTTCAGGAAAGGGTAGGCCTCCCATAGAACTCAACTAGCCATGGTATATCAAGTTGCAGTGAGACTAGGCACCTCCTCTCCTATTAAGGCTGGACAAGGCAACCCAGTGGGAGGAAAGGGTCCCAAAAGCAAGCAACAGAGTCAGAGACAGCCCCTGCTCCCACTGTTAGAGTCCAACAGAAGACCAAGCTACACAACTGTAACAGATGTGCAGAGGGCCTAGGTTAAACCCCAGATGATTTTCTTTATGTGTGTGTGTGTGTGTGTGTGTGTGTGTGTGTGTGTGTGTGTGTGTGTGTTTCTATTGTGTCTGGAGAGAGAGAAATCTGTATTAGGCAGCAGCCTGCTCTTCCTTCCAATAGCCTTTCAGAAGATAAGCCAATGATGACCTGCCCTGGTGGATAGACAGAACTGGAGATGAAATACAGAGTTAGCTATTGTGACCGGCTTGCATGTGGTCAGACACAGGTGACAGAGCCTTGGGAGCAGACTCACTGTAGACTGGTTACCAGCTTGCATGAGTTGCAGGAAGCAGACTACTTGCTTTAAAATATTCACGAGGGCTGGAGAGGTGGCTCAGTGGTTGAGAGCACTGGCTGCTCTTCCAGAGGTCCTGAGTTCAATTCCCAGCAACCACATGGTGGCTCACAGCCATCTATAATGAGAACTGGTGCCCTCTTCTGGCCTGCAGGGACACATGCAGGCAGAACACTGCGTGTATATATAATAAATAAATAAATCTAAAATAAAATAAAATACTCATGAAAGAAGCAACAGAAGCCCAGAATTCAATACTTGTCCATTCCCTAGAGCTACAGAAAACTACCCAGGGCAGACAGTCTTGACTTCACATGACTACTGCATTGCACCTGAGGAATCCCAGGAAGCAGATAGTCAACCTGGCTTTATCCTCGGGGTGAGAAGAGTTTCTGGATAAATGCACCCAAAGACATCCTGTTTAGGGAGAGGATGGAGTAGAGTACGGACTGTCGCCTCCCGTCCTCCAGCTCACACTATTGGTCCCACAGTTACTCTTAGACCCAACGGCCAGCAGGAAGCAGGGGGAAAGAGGATGATGGGAAGATTACCTGGAAAACTGACCTGTAGATTTACTCTCACAAATTTTCAGTTCATCCCGCATCTGAAACAAAACAGCTCCTGACCCCCTTCAAAACATTGGAACCTAAGTGACCATACTGTATTTAAAACATATCTACTCTCAAGGAAAAAGAAACAAAACAGACATTGAAAGTTTCTAACCCTCAGAAGACTGAGCAAGTCAAGGGTCACTTACAAGATGGTCCATAGCAAAGAGGCACTTCCAATTTGTGTGTGTGTGTGTGTGTGTGTGTGTGTGTGTGTGTGTGTGTGTTTATACAAATTATAGCAATGATTCAGTTGGTTCCTGGCTTGGGGATTTGGGATATGTTAGGATCCCTCTCCGACCTCAGTTTTCATGTCCTTAAATGAAAGAGCTAAAGATTAAATTTTACTTTTTCTGATGGGCATGATAAAACACAGGTAACACAGGATCACATATAAATTACCTTTAACAAATTGTAGTCATTGTGATTTGTTTGACTTGTCTTTAATGTTTATTTGTTTATTTTAATTTTTTTTTTTTTTGGTTTTTCGAGACAGGGTTTCTCTGTGTAGCTTTGCACCTTTCCTAGAGCTCGCTTTGTAGACCAGGCTAGCCTCGAACTCTCAGAGATCCGCCTGGCTCTGCCTCCCAAGTGCTAGGATTAAAGACGTGCGCCAACAACACCCAGCAATGTTTTTTTTTAGATCTATTTTATTTTTTATATGATTTTTTTTTGCCTGCATATGTATGTGTACCCCACATGTATTTCTGGTGTACACAGAAGTCAGGAGATGTCAGATCCCCTGAAACTGCCACTATGAATGGTTGCAAACCACCATGTGGACACTGGAAACTGGACTCAGGACCTCTGCAAGAGCAGCAAATGCTCCTAACTACTGAGCCACCCTCTTGCCCCACTGTGTTTATTTTTGGTGAACAAAATCCCGATCTTAAGCATTATATAGTGTTGTAGTAATAATACATATTTAGTCAAAGCATAAAAAAGATAAACATAAGAAATATAGAAGACATTGCTCCCCCCTCACCTCCCCCATCATCCACTATGGAGCCCAAACAGCTAAGCCTTTGGTTCTTTCATTATCTGTAGGTAATTAGATATTATTAATTTAATTACAAGTGACTCTTACTTATTAAAGTAGTTTATTTTCCTGTCTGCTTATGTTAGTAAATAACTAATTTTGCTACATTGGGGGAATCACTTTATGCTCAAATCTGATTGATTTGTGTCTCCCTAAAATTCTTGTGCTGAAAGCTATTGCCAAAGTGATGATGGTAATAGAAGTTGAGGTCTGTAAGGGTAATAGATCATGAGATTCATCCTGAATGGGACTGGTGACCTTGTAATAAAGGCCCCATTGGTCTGCCTTAGTCAGCCATGTGAGGACACATAGAAGGAATCCTCACCAGGCATGGACTTTGCCAGCACCATGATGCTGGACTTCTGAGCTCCTAAAACTACAATCAGCAGATTGGTTATTCACAATATGACCCAGTGAAGGTAATTCAACATAGCAGCTGAATGGACTGAGGTACCTAAGAAGTCCATCAAGCCCATCCCACGTTCTAATGTGTGTTCTAAGGAGGGGTTTTCTGCTTCTTTGGACAGAGCATAACAGACAAAATGAAGGAGTACACAGTCTTCAGCCTTTGTCTTCCTATCTCCACCAATCCTAACACCATGGGCCAAGCCTTCCTTTCACACCCGGGGAAAAGTCAGCGGAGTGACTGGTGTGCCCCAGGACCCAGTCACACTCTATAGTCCTTATCTCCTTAGGTTAATGACATTCAGCAGCTATCAGTGTCCACAGCACAGCAGCCCTAGCCTACTCTAGGAAATTCTTTGTGGATATCTGACTCTGCATTCACCCAGGGCCAGCCCCTCTTGCCTGATGATTATATTCATCAGTGACTTTGTGAGCGTTGGTCTCCCCCAGATCCAGGTACCCCTGAGGGAGAAAATGTTCACAATCACATTGCTCAGACCATTTAGGAAAATGCCATTCAAATGCCTCATCAAAGGCGTAATACACACAGAGCCACACTATAACGTTCATGCTGTTGTAGAAAAAAAAAAGTTAGATTAGTTTGACAAGATTAGGTCTTTTAAGAGTCCTTCTGATTTCTCCGCACTACCCCATAATCCCTCTAAGACTTTGAAAATTAATCCTCCTATTATGATTGTACTTCAAGAGCTGACTATTGTGCTGCCTGGCTTATGGCATCTGGCATCATGTGCCCCTTAGCAAGCCTCTCAGAGTTTTCAGAGGGGTTTGTTTCTGGTAATTCCTTAAGCATCCCAGGATTCAAACCATTCTATCTTGTCATTTATTTTATTAATCCTGCGTGTGTCTTAAAAAGAAAGAAATAGAAATTAATGAAAACAAATTAGCATTTTTGATGGTGAAAGATACCTTCAGGATGTTCTCATTTCTTGAGTGTGACATTGTACTGCCTAGCTGTTCCGGAGCAAGATGACATTATAGCCTTGATTTCCTTACAGATGAAGAGCATCTCACTTTAAACGGGACCATATTAACCAGGGACAGGGGGAGTTCAAACCAGGGGGAGTCCAGCTGTCAGAAATTCATGTTGGCCATAAGGAAGACCTGACAAGTGGCCCTGATAAGCCAAACCATAGCAATTCTCTTTCAAATATCCCTTTAAAAGGGCATGGCCTCCCATCAGCCTAAATCACCACAGCCTCTGGCCTGGGCACAATGGTGACCTCCTAACTAGTATTGCTACACCAGCTATAACTGCCGACCACGTCACCACCAAGTCAGATCAAGTCTCACCCTGTTTAAAATACTCTGAGACCTCTCATTAGGACTAGGAAATACATATGTTTCTTTTAAACAGTATATAAAATCATGTACAAGACCTGGTCCATGACTACTTAAACCTCCCCTGGTGCTGTCCTGCTTTAATATAGCATATAGTATCCCCCAGAACCATTGCTCTGTGCAAAATCATGCAATAAAAAACCATGAGGCTTAAGGCAAGAATGGGGCCAGGGGAGAAGTGCTCAAAAGGTTCATTAGTACCACAGTTTAAAAATATAGGAACCAAACAAATTCCGGGCACAGTTTTACATACCTTTCCAAAAGTAAGAAATGTAGCAATGCTTCGACAAATATGATACTTTACTCGGGGTGGGGGGAAATGGAAGTTTGCTTATGTCAATGAGTGGCAGAAGAATTGTAGTTTGTGGATTACTAAATAATGGAAAGACGGTTAACTGAAATCAGGAGGAGAACTGAGTGGATGTGCGTGAATTATATACACAGTAAACTGAGGCATGGGAGAGTTGTGAGGATGCATGCTGTCTATTTGATATATTCTTCCACTTCTCATTTCAGCAGGGCACACAGCTTTTTGCATTCAGTTCATATTCCTCCCAGTTAAAAAAAAATCACACATAGTCAAACACAAAAATCCATATAATATGATGCTCAAATTGTCACTGCCAAACCTGTGTGAACGTGCTTCTATTCTGGAAGCAAACAGCCTCCTGACCCTCCCAGCACAGAGTCCCTGTTATCCTATACTCAGCATGCCCATTGTGCCAAGTTTGGCCCTTCCTCTTACTGGACTGTCCTTGATCAAGTTCTGTATGGCCTCAAAGCTACTTTCAATGCCATTGCAACAAATGGTCTTAGCCCCACATCTTTTTTAATACATAGCCTCCATGACCACACCCTCAGAAACTTGTAGTTGTTGAGGTTCTAGTAAAATGAGGTAAATAAAAATAAGTTTATATTCTGTTTGTCTCTCTCCTGCTAGAAAGCAGGTTCTTTGAGAGCGAGTGCCATCTCTTCCTTCACACATTAATTTCCCCATCCTTCTGGGCATTGTGCTCAGTACAAAAACACAAAAAAGGCTTTCAAAACTCATCTTCTGAATGATAAGAGAATGGATGAATGATGGTGATTGAGCAAATATCAAATATATCCAGCAGGCTCTCACAGAATGGCCTTATTAATACGGTTACAGCCCTTACTCAGTTAAGCCCCTTACAATTTAGCTCTTGGTTAGATTTAATGATCTCATTATAAAAGAGCTTGAAGGAAAACAGTACAAAATTAAATTTAAAAACAGAATATAGGAGACTTTGAAGAACAGATTACTAGAATTATGCAACACAAAAACAACAACAAAAGAAAAACTCAGACCTCAAAATGCCAAGAACAGGTGGTTCATTCATGCTCTTAAAACCTGGACTAAACTCTCAGGGGTGACAATGGAAAATTATCCCACTTGTGAGAGTGTCTAAAAGGACTTAGCGGGGCCTTTTTAGAACCGTGATCCAACTTTTGCTGTCCATCTTTTAGGAAAAATCTGTAGAAATGTTGAAGGATCTACAAGGAATTAAATAGTCATTGTAGAAAAGCTAAAAGCATCCAAGAACCTTAGCATTCCCCCTTTTGCACCACAGAAAAGCAACTGTAACTGAGGTGTCTGAACGTCTCTTGGTGTTCACTTTTTACATCTATGCTTAAGGTAGACATGTGACTAGTATAAGAGCTCTGTTCCCAGCTTCCTTTGCAGCTATGCGAGATCATATGATCATGAGGTAAGCATTTGACAAATGGGTTATAAACACCAATTCTGACTTCCACAAGACTTGCTTTTGAAAAAGCTGGGTGTCTTAGTAAGGGTTTCTATTTCTGTGAGGAGATACCATGACCATGGCAACCCTTAGAAAGAAAACATTTAATTGAGGGGGCATGCTTACAGTTCAGAGGTTCAAGTTCATCATGATGGGGATCATGGCAGCATGCAGGCAGACATGGTTCTGGAGTTGAGAGTCTTACAACTTGACTCAGGGGCGACAAGAAGTCCACTGACTGTCACATTGAGTGAAGCTTAAGTAAAAAAAAAAAATCTCAAAACCTGCCCCACAGTAACACACTCCCAATAGAAGGTGTGGCCCAGATTAAAGGTGTGCCCTACAGCCTCAAGGTCTAGATTAAAGACATGTGTCATCCAGCCTCCTCCAACAAGACCAGACTTCCTCCAACAAGGCCACACCTCTAATAGCACCACTCCCTATGAGTTTATGGGGGCCAAATACATTCAAACTACCACACTGAGTCTTACTCATTGTCCAGTTTATCTTGGAATGCAGATGTCCAAGTGCCATATTGGATCATAGGCTGACCCTGGAAGTAAGCATCACAGTCAATAAAGCAATATTAAGGAAACAACAAAGGTCTGTGTAGACTTAAGAAAGGGCCATTGTAGCAGCCATGAACTACTACACTGTAACATTTTAATATGAGAGAGAAAATACCTGGCTGAAACCATCTCACTTTATATTTTAACTTTAACTGTTAAGTTGCAAAGGTAACTACTTCCCTGCCTTTCCTTAGAAACCAAACCCTAAACTAAGAAATAGTTCAGGGACAGACCATAGTATAATTTAGGAAAACATTTATCACAACTTAAAAGGTGTTTTTGACAAAGAAAGTCAGAGTACCTAGTCATAGCTAGAAGACAAGGGAAAGAAAAAGAAGTTGAATTGCTCTGCCTAACCAAGTATTAGAGAATAAGCACCTAGGAGTGGGAGAGTTTGTTCCGACATTAACAGGGCTTGTTGCTCTTCCAGAGAACCTGAGCTTAGTTAGGAGGACCTACACCTTGTACCTCAGGAACATAGGAGACCTCAAAGAACAGGTTGTTAGAGCCATGCAACTCAAAAATAACAAGAGAAGAATGGTTCAACCCTCAAAATGCCAAAAAGAGGTGACTCATTCTTGCCCTTAAAAAACGGGACTATATTTACATGGATGATAACAGAGCAGAGTCCCACTTGCAAGGGTATCTAATGGTCCAACAGGACTCGGGGAGGTCTTCTTAGAACCACAGGCCTACTCTAGCTGCAGGATACCTGTTGCCTTCATCTGGCCTCTGCATCTCTCTCTTAACTGACTGCCTCTCTCTCTCTTTCTCTCTCTCTCTCTCTCTCTCTCTCTCTCTCTCTCTCTCTCTCTCTCTCACACACACACACACACACACATCACATCACATCACATCACATCACATCACATCACATCACACCTGGAAGACACACACACATACACATAAGTAAAAAATAAATCTTTTATTTAAAAAAAAAAGAGTAAACGATGTAAGGGAGCTTCTAAAGAAGACTGGGGGACAGGAAGGAAAGTGGTAGGTTCTATGTGCAAGAGCCCATAGATCACTCTCTGATCTGGGTCTAAGAGGACAATCCCTCTAAAGGAGAGAGAGAAAAGGGGAGAAGAGGGAGGGAGAGAGGTGTGGGGGGGGATGACTCTGACTTTCTATCAATAACTTGAAGGCTCTCCTCAGGGATTAAAGCTAGGGGTTCAGTATTGTAGATACAGGACATCAGGGCCTGGGGAACTAGGAATCATGAGAACAACATGAAAAGTCCTCATCCATCAAAACTGTGTTCCAGCATCCCCGTTGTTGACAGATCTTCCCTAACCCTCATGGATAGGATTAATCAGCCACCCTTCCATAGTAACACAGGCTCTGGGACATTTATCTCTTGTTGTGCTTCTCCCATTGTGAGTTATTTGAAAACATGATTATCTTATATTTGTCTTATCTCTGGTGCCCGACACAGTTAATACCAAAAAGGCTTTACAGAATTGAACTGAATCGTGAGTTTTGTAATAATATCACTGATGTGGTCGAAACCTTGAAGGTAATCTTAGTAAATCCTTATTTGCAGATTTGAGAGAGAGAGAGAGAGAGAGAGAGAGAGAGAGAGAGAGAGAGAGAGAGAGAGAGAGAGAGAGATTAAAGTCCTAAAAGTACACAGCTAGGGAACAGGCAGACTGGGGACTAGAACCCAGGTCTCTAGAACCTAAGTTACCTGCTATCCCCCACTGTCCTGTGTTCACTCACCCTCTAACCCCAAACCCTTGACACAATCCTGGAGAAACATTTTACGTTTGCGCCGTCTTCCAGATCAGGTATTGTGTTGCTGTATGTCAGACAACCCCACTTCCATTTGCTTCAGTTTCAGGGAGGGAAAAGATGAGACTTGTGCTTCCCGTTTGCAAGATTCCTTGTGAGTGCTGAATATGAATAATGAACAGACAGAGTTAGCAATGCACAGATAAGTGCATAGATTCATCAGCCCTCCCGGGGCTCATAAATTGCAGAGAAAAGTACATTTTTCAAAGGAAAGATCATTATACATCTCTGGATTGAAGAAGAAAAAAAAAGAAAGAAAGAAAGGTGGGAGGAGGGAAGGAAAAAACCAAACAGAGAATCTGAGCAAAAACAAATCCGACAACACTGCAAACATCCCTGTAACATTTGCAGCCTGTACACAGAAGCCAGCTCGAGCTGGTTTCCAAGATCCTCATAGTCACCGCAGTGTCCTGCTTTATCTTTTTATTTTGTTCTCCTTCGCGAATCCACTCCGTCATTTGTTGGGTCCTCTGTGCCATTGCGAGCTGCTCCCTCACTCTGTTATCTCCCATTTTCCAGAGATAAATGCCTCACACCTGGGAAACAGATGCCTCTAATCAGTATTAAAACCTGAAGCTTATGCCTGCTTTTGATGTTTTTCCGAGTATATTGGGGGGGGGGTGTGAATAATAATATTCTCAATGCAACACCATTCGACCCTTAATCAGAAGTCTGTTTTGTGAGGATTCTCTTGCTGTTGCTCATTGTACCCTCATCCCAAACACAGTTGTGCAATGAAAGAAAAGACTTGGTATCTGATCTCTGAAAATCCCTTCACACACCACCCCTCTCTGAGATGATATCTGGGGGAAATGGGTACATTCATTTTATAAAATCTCAATTAATTTTTAAACTTGGATGAAAGCCAAAATTGTGGCAAGAAAAATCGGGAAAGTAGTAACTGTTTCGTATTTGCTAAGTGATTGTGTTTCCTTCCCGTTGCCTGAGAAGTATTTATAACCCATATGTTGTTAAAGTATTTAAGTGTAACTGCTAAGACAGTGAGAAGGAAAAGGTTAAGCAGTCACATCTATAATCCCAGCACTTGGAAGGCTGAGTCAGGAGGAGCAGGAGTTCCAGGTCAGCACTGACCACCCAGGGGGATTTTGTCTCAAAATCGAACAACAAATGATTCTATGGTACTAGCGCTGAGAGGCTAGAGCTGAGGAAGAGTTTACTTGGGCAGCAGCAAGGAGCTCATGCCTCAGACCAGTGTAAACTCTTTCTGAAGTTAAGAACAGCTTAGAAATCTTTCTCCTAGCTCAAGAGACAGGTTTTCCAGCCTGGATACTATGGCTTTCTTTTGCAAAATACAGAGAAATGAATAAGGAAGCTGCAACATCACACAGATATTGGGGGACCATTTTTCTGGGATAATAATAATATGACTGAGGCCAGACTGCACCTTTGGAGACAAGGAAATAAAATAAAAGCAGGTGAGGAGAAAGTCTGTAACCCACAATGGACTTACTCATGCTATGGGAAGAATTGGAAATGGCTCTATTAAGTAGATAATAGATTAATATCAAGTGGGAGCTGTCACAGTGCATATGATATATTACTGTCCTGTGTCCTGTGTCCTGATGTGACCACTATGAACTAAGAAATAACAGAGAACAAAAGAGGACCAAAATGGGGCTATCTCTGTACTCTTGGGTGTGGAAGTTTTGGAAAATTCATATTTGCCCTTGACCTGGCACACATATTCTACTTCATTTTATCTGTATTGAAAGCTAGGCTAAGTTACGCTGTGATAACAAACTAACCTGAGTTTACAGCAAGAGTCCACATTGCATGTCCATCATAAACTGACCATCATGTTGTTCCAAGTCCCAAGCTGGGAGAAAAACCTTCCATCTGGAATACTGCTGGGAGTTATGTTAGAGGTGAAAAGAGCAGTCACTTGCCAGCTTCATCTCTGAAGTGACATGCGTCACTCACTGGGATTTCTTCTGAAAGTCCTATCAACAACCTGGTTTTGCGCTCAGTGAACTTGTATAACCTTGAACATGAATCATATCATCTACTTCATTGTGTTTGTGATAGCTGTGGCTAGTGAATGAGATAATTCTGGCTTCATAAGTAACGACAATCCTTTCTGTAATCGACACAAAAGCTCCAGGTGTTATTATAAACAGTCATCCAGACATGCTTGTAACTGGTCTTTGATGATTTATAGTTTACAGCTCTCCTCTTCTGTGAGCATGTATTAAATTTTAATGGTTTGGGTATGTTTACGATATTTAAGCCTAAGGTCTTTAATGAGGAAAAACAATAATCTAATTAATTGATTCTCTTCTTGTGCGCCTATGCTAAAATCTAACATCCTGTTCAAGAAAGTGCGTGAATGATGCATAAATTCTAAATGGTTCCCACTTCCCACCAAGAAGCTGCATCTTCCAGCACCTCTCTACAACAACATCTTCTAAAAAGAAAAGGCCCCCTACGCCCCAACACTTCATTGGCTTCAGAACAGAATTCATAGGCTTCATGCCTGAAGCATCAGTCTGGAATTTATAATTATTTTTCAGTGATGTGAGCTTTAATTGGCTTAGCAAAAATAATGAAGTGCACGCCCTATAAATAGTTCTCTATCTGCTTGGAAACACATGTGTCATGAGCCTCCTTCTCTAACTGCAAAGGTGAGAGTGAATGGTTCTGTTTACCCACCACAGAGAGGAAGCAACAGCCCTCAGACATGGTTTCCAGCAAGTGACTTCAAGTTAAAGTCCCCCAAAACAACATTTATCATGTCATTTCAGAAGATATTGCCTGGAGGCAAGAGAAAGAAATAACAGTTTTGTTCTGTCTTTTAATGTTCTTTTTGTTTGATTTTTTTAAGCCTTCTCTACCAACCAGCAAAGCTTTATCCTTAGCCACAGCCACTGAAATCATTACTATAAAGATTCCTAAAAATTCCAGAGAACTCAGACCTGTTCCCTATTCTCAGTGTCCCAAAGAACAATACCTTGACCACTATGCAATTTTGAAGAATTCTAAGCTGTGATCGTATTTTGTTTCTATTGGAATTGGTCACAGAAAGGCTAGGTAAGAGGATTGGCTGGTTTATTGTTGATCAAAGGAAGGAATTAACTGGTGTGTGGTCTGAGGATACACCTGATGGCAATGTCAAATATAGACCTTTTGGTTGAGACAGAGGAGTCCACTGTCTCCACCCATCACTTCTTCCTCACTGACAACTTTCATTTGTCCTTTGGCTCCATCCCAATGTCACTCACACTTGATTTTCTGAAAAACTATTGGCCCTGATCTTGGCCCTAGTCATCTTAGTCACCTGTTCATTTGTTCCTGACCTTGTTTCATCATTCCTAGATGTTCTCATTAGAAAGGTCACCATTACTCATGGGAATAAACAAGAATACCTATGACTGGAGTTGGGGGGAAAAAATCCCTGTTCAGTGTCTTAGTTATTTTTTCTATTGCTATGACAAGACGCCATGACCAAGACAACTTATAAAAGAATGCATTTAACTTGGAGCTCACCATTCCAGAGGATTAGCGTCCATGACCATTATGGCAGGGAGCATCACAGCAAGCAGACAGGCATGGCTCTGGAGCAGTAACTGAGGGCTCACATCTTGATCCACAAGCACAAGGCAGCAAACTGGGAATAGCATGAGCTCTTTGACACTTCAAAGCCCATCCCCAGTGAGATACCTCTTCTAACAAGGCCACAGCATCTCATCCTTCCCAAACAGTTGTACCAACTGGGAACCAGTCATTCAAATATATGAACCTATGGAAGCCATTCTCATTCAGACTATGACATTGAGTGTCTGGCAGAGTTAAGACATGAATTTTAAAAAGGCTCAGTGTTGAATAGAATCTATACAAAGTGATATAATCACCCATTGTTGAACTGTTGCTCCCTTCATGTCCCTATTAGATGTTGCCTCTAGGAAGATAGTAAAAACAGCAGTTTGACTTATTCAAATTCTTCATCAGGCTTAAAAGCTTGACTCAATGACAAACTCTCCTGAAAGCCATTCTTCTCTCCTGTTGGCAGTATGTTTCCTTTTTCCATTATATTAAAAGCAAAAAAAAAAAAAAAAAAAAAAAAAAACATTAATTTATAAACTTATTGTGGTATTTTTGTATTGTTTATGTTATTTAGTTCTATTACAATTTTTCATGGACTGGAGTAAATCTTAGTCATTTTTCATCAATGATGCCTGTGCTGGTTAGTCTTATGACAACTTGACACACAAACTAGAGTCATCTGAGAGGAGGGAACATTAATTGAGAAATTCCTCCATAAGATCCAGCTGTAAGGCATTTTCTTAATTAGTTATTGAGGTGGACAGGCCCTGCCCATGGTGGGTGGTGCCATCTCTGGGCTGGTGATCCAGTCATGTATAAGAAAGCAGGCTGAGTAAGCCATGGGGATCAAGCCAGTAAGTAGCACCCCTCCATGTCCTCTGCATCAGCTCCTGTCTCCAGGTTGCTGCCTTTTTGAGTTCTTGCCCTGACTTCCTTTCATGAACAGCAATATGGAAGTGTAAGTCAAACAAACCCTTTCCTCCTAACTTACTTTTTGGTCAAGGTGTTCCATCACAACAATAGAAACCCTAACTAGGACAATGCCAAGTCAAGTATTGGACACACAATAGGGGCTTGGGATGTGACTAGCAAACATGAAATGTAGTTGATGGTTGGCACTAAAGTAGTTGAAATTGCCTATAGAGAGGAGCTGTGGAATGCAGAAGACAAGACATGGGATTGGCATCAGAGAAACCCAAAGGAAAATCCTTAATCTTCCACTTACAAAGTTTGTAAGCTCACACAGTTAATTGATCTTCAATAATTCTGTTTCCCTTTACAAAATAGAGACATCATTCCCCGTTCCCTAAACTGAGCCACAGATGAGCTAAAGAGCATTTACATCAATGATATGCGATGGATTACTGTGCATGTGGTCACTCCACCCAAAACTCTTCAGGTTCCTCTTCTCGAGGCAGCCCTTCTGTGTACTACCTTTCCAATAGCCAGAACCTCCTGTCTGCCTTCAGGAGACCATCTTTTGGTTACTGAAGCTGTTTTGGTCTAAACAGGGGAGAACTAAATAAGTAAGTCCCTGTGGAGGAGTTTCTACCCAAAGCCTGAGTCCTGGTCATGGCAGAACTCAGTGCATTTGCCTCTGAAACAAACTCTGGAGCTAAATTGTGCTGACCACCCTGCTCTCCACTTTTCTCTTCTGTCTTACACTGGGATTGCTGTCATGATAAACTGTTTGACATGACTCTCGATTATGGATGTGTTTCTAGGAATCTGACCTAGAATGTGAACATCTCCGAACAGTAACTATCCTATAACCCAGAGCGACTTAAGAGAAATATTTTTTTAAGTGACTCTAAAAACATTTCCCTCTTGATGTCCTCTAGTTTTCTTGCCCTCGCTACACTTTGTCGACATGTTCATTTTAGGGAGAAAGAAGAGCAGAACTTTTTAAAAATGCAAACATATGTGTGTCCGTGTTCTTAACTGGGTGGCTGCCTCCTCAGAGCTGGTTTGTTCAACACTTAGCATCTTGATGGTGATTAACAAATCTAAAAATTCTGTTCAGTGATGTCTCACAGGAATGAGAAGGGTGTCTTCCATAAAAATCTCGTCCAGGGGACCCAAGACAACAGATGGGGTCTATTCTGGAACTGGCAGATTCTGGCACATCTTGAGGATATTTTCCCCAGGGAAATGGGTGATTCTGCGGGGTAAATTTACTTCATAATGTACCATTTTTGTTGAGACCACTTTTCAGTCATAGAATTTCAATGAACAACTACTGAGTCCTCTCATATTTTTTTCTTTTACCAAAGCAAGGCTGGGAAATTCTATAGCCCTTAATTACAATGTGATGTCTCTTAAATTCAAACACAGCTGCACTACTGACCGGCCGCATGATGATGATGGATAAGTGACTCTTCCTATGCCTCAGTCTCCTTGTCAATGAATTTTATATCAGAAGGTAGTTGTGATAATTCAATAAATATAAAATAGGTACCACAAGGCCTGGCAGAAGATGGTCTACTAAAGTTAGACACTGCTTTGGATTTTACTACTGTTTTCTTTGTTATTTTAAACATTTCTTCCACTATTATAAAGAACAAATGAAATGGGTCTTAGCTGACAAACCCAGGGTACTTCCTTTGATAAAGAAGTTGTATCAAGGAGTTGCAGAAATGGCTTTAGCAGTTAAAAGTACATACTGCTTTTATGGAGGGCCCAGTACCCATGCAGGGCAGCTCATAACCACTTGTAACTCAAGCTCCAAGGGATCTAACACCCTTCTCTGGAATCCATTGGCACCTGTGCCTTAATGTGCATTTACCCATATGCTCTCTCTCTCTCTCTCTCTCTCTCTCTCTCTCTCTCTCTCTCTCTCTCTCTCTCTCTCTCTCTCAACTTAAAAATAAATATTTAAAGGAAACCTTGAAGAATAGTATCAAAGCTGAGGGGCTGCCAAGCAGGAGACAGAATAGACTTCTATTTAGACTGTAAGTAGCACTAAAAACCACCTGTGAAATCCACATGAAGCTATTTCATCTCAACAGAAATAGAATCTCAGAATATTCACTGTCTCCCAGTGTTGGAATGGAGTCCTTCAAGATGGTAAACTCCCTGCCATGGGAGAGTTTCCTTTCTAGGAATGCTGTCTATATTTTGATCTCATTTGGCTGTAATGTTGTTCACAGGTACTAGAAGTGTAATCCAATGAAGATTTTAACCTTAAGAACTTGGGGGACACAGAAATACTCTAAAAAAATTTAGTGGTTCTTAACCTGTGGGATGATCATCCCTCTGGGGATTGTATATCAGATATCCTGCATATCAGATATTTACATTATAATTCATAACCATAGAAAAATTAGAGTTATGAAGTAGCAATGAAATAATGGTTGGGGTCACCACAACATGAGGAACTGTATTGTAAGGTCACAGCATTAGGAAGGTTGAGAACCACTGCTCTAAATGGTGATCCTAGAAGCAGCATTTGAATCAGCTTGTCTCTGACCATCTACTGCCCTGCTGCCCTGTTTTACACTGGAAACAAGACACAGACACTGGAATTGTTCTTCCCCAAGACTGGTTATAGAAACTAGAATCTACTTTCTTTAATTGAGACTGAAATACTAAAATTTGGCCACTGATCTTCTCCTGCCTTTCTGTGTAGGAGCTGGCAATAAAGAAATTCTTCAGCCTACCTAGCTTGACTATAAGAATCCCAATCCTAAAGGGGTCTTGTCCCCACACACAAAAGGAAGGAATACTATACATGGGAGCCAAGAATAAACCGAGCAGTCTCTGCTGCATGCCCCTACTCAGTCTATTACTTTAGGTCACAGCTTTTTGTCCGACCCCATTTTTAAGTGGCTCCCTGAGGGACATACTTCTCATCACCCTAGGTAGAAAAGGCAACCACAGACCAAAGAAGATTCTTCTATCCACATCCATGTTGGTGAGCCAATAAGTTTACTGAGGTTACTTAAGAAGGATGAGTAACTTACCAAAAAGCCCCACCCCAGCATAGACAACCACTTCTCAAAGCCTCATCACTGATGTTCCTTGCACACCTTGCTGGCAGTTAAAATGCCAAAGACTCTCTTCCTCCCAGCAATTGTTGACCATTTATACAACCTCAGGAGAGATCTCTAGAGTCTTGTGGGTTTCATGAGCCTCGTGACCCTCCCCATTCCTCCATGAGGGAGTTAATGGGCCTAGACTTATGAGGGTCCCATGGGGGTGATCACAGCTGCTCTGAGTCAAGACAGCAATGATGATAATGCCCAACCAAGAGGAAACAGCTACACAACAGTTTATACTTGGCTGCCCATGCTTCATCAAACACAAGCATAAAAAGATATTTCACTGAGTCTTTACATCTTTGATTGAAAGCCCCTGTGTCATGTAAAACTAAGATCAAATAAATTTTTATACCTTTCTCTTGTTAACCTCTCTTTTGCTATGGAGGTATCAGCCATCCCCTTTTGCAGTGTAAAAGCAAAGCAATTATCTTCTTTATCCACAGAGTGCACAGGCAGAAAAGCAGACAGGACCCCGGTGCCATTGCGTGTGCATCTCTTTCATCCTCACAAGTGCACTTCTGTTCTGTTTAGCCATGGAGAGTCTTGCTGTGCTTATCAGTTTCCATGCCAAGATGTGGACACAAAACTTCACAAATTTTGTACCTTAGAAGCCAGGCACTCAAAACCAAAATAGTAAGTAACATATTACTATCTGGTTGTCACAAAGCCATATCCAGTTGAAAAGAACAGCAACTAAAACCAATGCTATCCTCCTAAAAGAATAAACTCAATAAGGGTATCACTTTGGCTTATTTACTATCATTGCTCCCATTTTACCTGCACAGGGATATGTTGAATGAATGAATACATCAAAACATGTAGGTTAAACGTTTTTGTGTTTATTTTTCTGTTTAGCTGACATCATTTTCTGTTAATTTTCCATGGATATGTGAGTAAAAACACTAATGATATACAAAACGATCTTAGAAGCATGTCTGTGAAAACGGAGGCCAGGGGGTGCTCACTGGGTCTGCTCATCTGATAAGGGCAAGCAGGAAGAGTTTCTTGAGATGGAGTATTTGAGGCAAGATTTGAGGGGTAGAAATAGGTAAATATTGGGAAATGGCCACCCTGATGGAGGAAAGCACTGAGATGATGCAGGGCAAGAAACAAAACAGGAGGGATCACTGCACCCTTGGGAAACAGGTACAAGACAAGTGTGACAAACTGGAAAACTGGACCCAGGTTGAACCAAGACAAGAGACAACTGCTACTAAGCGAGTGACGCTTTAAGAGCTTTCTCTTTTCTGATTCTTACCGAGGCTAACCAAGTTCCACTCCAGGGAAGAGAGAAGGAAGGAGTAGCCTCAGTAGCTCTGCTTCAGACTGCCTGTCAGTCCCCGTGGTCTCCTAGGGTGCTACATGAAGTGTTCTTTCTGTCCACTGAGCCCACAGCAAAAAGAGCATTGCCCATTAATTGTCTTAAGGAACAATTGGATGCCATCACTGACTCCAAGGATGATCCAAAGGAGATGTTTCTCTGAAACCCAAAAACGAAGTAGTGAAAAAAGAACAGAGAAAGGGCACAAAGGGCCTGGGCACCAAAGGCAGACACTGCAGTGCATGCAGCTTTGGAAGCCACACCAAGAGAGCCAATCGACTGCATCCTCTTAGGTTTCCTTTGGGGAATGAAGCATCTTCCCCAAAACGCCTTGTCAAGTCCAATATGTGGCCTTGTAGTTGATATTTTTACTCTTTGCTCTACGGGGGCCCATCACCCAGTCCCAAAGTAAATACATGGAGATTTATTCTTACTTATGAATGTCCAGCCTTAGCTTGGCTTATTTCTAGCCATCTTTTCTTAACTTAAATTATCCATCTACCTTTCACCTCTGGGCTTTTACCTTTCTCTACTCCACATGTCTTTCTTTCCTTTTTGCTCCATGGTTGGTTATGTAGCTGGGTGCCTAGCCCCTCACATCCTTCCCTCCTTTTTCTTTTCTCACTCCCCCTTCCTCTTTTCTTCTCTTCCCCTTCTATTTATTTTCTTTGCCTGGCAGCCCCACCTATCCCTCTCCTGCCTAGCTATTGGCCGTTCAGCTCTTTATTAAACCAATCAGGTGTTTTAGGCAGGCAAAGTAACACAGCTTCACAGTGTTAAACAAATGCAACATAAAGGAATGCAACACACCTTTGCATCATTAAACAAATATTCCACAGTATAAATGAATGTAATACATCTTCGACTAATATTCCACAACATGGCCCTCCATGCAAGGCTCTGCAGCACCTCATTCTTTCTGAAACACTTAGGCAGGTTTCTGTGAACCAAACTGGGTGAAAATTGAAACTGAATTTTCTCTGTAAATTATATTACCAAACAGTTGTCATGAAGTGATGGCCAAAGAACACCCTACCAAATATGTAGGGGAAAAAGCATCAAAGCATTACAGCAGGCAGGGAATGAATAGCAACAATAACCCACCTTTCTGGATTCTGTAATGGCTTTGATATTTCTTAACTTTTAGAAACATATAACTGGTTTTATTTCCCTTGACAATAAACCCTCCTTTTTCTACCTAAAATTTGAATTTATAATTTCATGTTCTTATGAAAGGGGGCTCCACAAATTATCTCAGCCTCATGCCCTGAACTGCCATTTGACCCTGGTCAAGAGTCTTGCCTTCCAGGTTCAAGAGTTGAGATCCTATTTTTTCAGGAACAGAGGAGCCCAGAAGATGTGCACTCATCAGCTTCATTGGTAATTTGTCTGAGGATAAAGATAAATCTTTACATATCACAACTGTGACTTTATCTTCCATGGGCACTGTTGATAATTACTTGGAAATTAAATGTCGTTTTTATTTTATTTTTTAAGATTTTTTTTCTACTTTGCCATCTTGCTGAGGGAATTTATCGGCTGGTTCTCCATTTTGAAACAGAAAGATTCGCCTGGAAAGTATCACTGTTTCGCTCAGATCGAAGATTCTCCCCCAGCATCATGACAGTATTAACACATCACACCCATTCCATCCACATCATTCTTCCTGGCCTTGGCCACCGGCGGCACAGATTAATAGTTATCTTTGCATTATGCAGTGGAACTTAATTTCTATTTGAATGTTTAACACCATTGTAATGATTTTATTGCAATTAAGAATGATAAATATTTCCCTTCCAGTCTCAAAATCAATATGCACAAAGTGTAAGAGACAGGGGGAAAGGAGGCAGTTAGTACAACTGGGGACTGCCCAGGAACAATGGGAGACAAAGGAACACTGACATGCCCCAGCAGGAAACAAGAGCGTACTGTGTGATGCATGCTGTGCTTCATGTTGACAATAAAAATGGCAGTAACCACTACATCATAAACAATTGGCATTTACTACACACTCATCTTCAGCGTGCGCTTCCCACATACCCCTAGTTGATCTCACTCCTGTAAAGCACATGCATTCCGTTTCTATTCCTAACTATGGATGAAGAGTAGTTAAGAAACTTCCCCATAGTCTTAAAAACTGTGAGTGGAAAGATGAGAAGTTGTCCCATGCCAATGCTTAAAAAAAAAAAAATCTAATATCGGTTGTATTAGTTTCTTATCACTGCACTATAAATTCCTAGGAACTCCCAAGCATTCATTACCTCATCATTATGTAAGTCAGATCAGGAGGTCATCGGTTTCAAGTTGGTGCTGTGCTCATGTTCTCATAATCTAACTTCAAGATGGCTGCCAGACTGTGCTGATGCGAACTCCAAAAGAACCCACTCATTCATATTGTTGGCAGACTTCAGTTCCTGGACGTTGTAAGATGAAGGTTCCCATCTCTTTACTGACTCTCATCCAAGGCCTGTTCTCAGCTCCTCCAGACTTCCCATCAGTCCCTGAAACATGGGAACCTCCATCTTCAGGGAGGCAGCAGAAGAGTCCTTCATTCCCACGCTTGGAATCTCTGACGTCTCCCTTCACTACCAGCTGGTAAAACTCTGCTTTTAAATTATTCATATAGTTATGCTGAGTCCGTTTAGAAAATATTCTTTTTGACAAATGCAATGCTAACCTTGGCTTCATATGTAAGAAATCTCTTTGTGGCGAAATACACACAACCAGGCATGTGACAGTTGAGCATATTTATGATGCAGGAGAACAGGGAAAAAAAAAATCTGGGGCCAAAGGAGGAAGAAAATTCTTGGGATTCTCTCTACCACTGTCAGTCCTATTCTCAGTGGTATATACATGTTTTTTTTATTGTTGTTAATGTTGGTTGATTAATAAGCCCTTCTCTAAGCAGTTAGTTTGCTTACAATGAAGTTATGTAAATTCGAGTAGGGTGTACATGACAATTAGAAATCATCATAGCAAGAGAAAACCACAGCCACCTGCTGCGGCCAGCACAGACAAGAGAGAACAGCAGGGGAAAGTCGCAACGGAGGTGGAGTATGTCTGTTACTAAAGGAAAAATAGCTTCTTGTGAATCTTAACAAGGAGAGGAATATTCTGTGCTGCAAGAAAAGATGGGAGCATACGAAATTATAAGCATTTTAACATGAGGCCTGTCCCTAGCCCCTCCAAGAGGCAAGTGGATGGAGGCAGTTGAAGCAAACAGTTAATTCTGTAAAATTGTGTCTAGACTCTCTACAAACTTGATTACAATCTAAATTTGGTTTTGCTTTAAAAAAAATTTTTATTATATACAGATCTATCACATTAACATACTAGTCCCACCAGAAGATAACTGCAATACCCCCTGATACTTCTAAACCAGTATGTAGACAGATGTGTGTGTTCTAAACTTTAGCTCAGGGCTCAGATGAGTGAAAGTATTTCACAAGTTTCCGTTCACTATCCAGCACCTGCTCTGACAAAAAAAAAGGCAGTGGATCCCTTAAATGGTGGAGAAAGACAAGAGCCCAGACAAGCAAATTTTCTAGTGTTCCTTCCCTATTCAAAATTGATCCTATTTCTAAACCAATAGAGATAGATGATTGATAGATAGATAGATAGATAGATAGATAGATAGATAGATAGATAGATAGATAGATGATAGATAGATAGATAGATAGATAGATAGATAGATAGATAAATAGATAGATAGATAGATTATTTGTGTATAAATAAAGGACATTTTAAGATACAGCATCCATCAGTTGATGATCTGAGCTCTATATTTATGAATGGCATGTGGTCCCAAGGAAGAGGCACACCTTCCTCAACTCCTCCTCATCTCTTAACTTATACTTGTAATAAAAAGTTGGCTTTACCTTTAGAAATAAGAGCTTCCTGGGCAGGTGAGATGTCTCAGTGAGTTAAGCACTTACCACTCCAGCTTGGAAACCTGAGTTCAAATTCTGGAACCCACATAAAGGTGGAAGAAGATAATTGGTCTCCACACATGAGCTATGACACATGCATGCCCCACACATACATTATACACAAACACAATAATATAAATAATTTTTAAAGAAACAAGGGTGTGGGAGGGGGAGAGGGAGAGGTAAAATTTAGACAAATATGGTACTCACATATGAAATTGCTTTAAAATATTTTGAAAACTTGAATAAAATAAAAAACATTAGAGAAATCTATCAAGATGAGAAATGCCATCCTAAGCAAAGACAGGCTTTCCCTTCCAACTACCTTAAAAATCCCTCTGCTATTTCACAAAATCACCTGCTTTGTGTGCACAGCCACAGCCACTGAGAAAGCTCACTTGATGAGATAGAGGAAGTGGTCAGCTTCACCACAACAACTAATGCATTAGAAAACTTCAGTAATGGGGGAAATGATAGTTGGGGGTGAAGAGATTAAGAAGTTGACCCCTTTATCCTGACCAGTGAAAGCAAGATTATCATGAAAAATGAAAATGATCCATATATTCCACCTTTTGGCAACTCAGACAACTGTGCAATTTAAAGAGTTGGAGTGAGATGAAGAGCTAGGAAGGTCTGAATCACTGACATGTGGTACACTTTTGGCTGGGTACTAGAAAGGTTAATTACTTTTAGGTTGAATACTAGAAAGGTCCCCCAGAGAAGACTTTTTGGAGGATGGATTCTGGTACTGCAATGGGGTTACGATTGGCAGAAGGGCAAGAGACTTCCATGTGGCTCTTCTCTTGATGACAGTCCAGGGAATGTGATGCTAACATTATGGTCCCAACACTAGCAGAAATGTCACTGAGGGTCATTGAAGATGATGGCTCTATGGATTCCATTTAGGCACAGGTACTTTCCTGGCCCTTTAAGATCATAGATTCAAATGTAGTACTGGTACTGATGCTTAGCTCTTCAATGGCTTTTTTCACATTCTTCAGACTATTCTCCTTCAATGGCCTTGGTGCTAAAGTTGCTGTGACAGTCTGCCCATTCCATTTCCCAGGAATGGCTTAGATTCCTTCATAGGGCACTATTAGAACTTCCTACTAGGCAGGCACGACCAATGTTCATACCAATAACAATGACTCCAGCATATAAAGAAGCTAGATAGTGACCCTCTAAGATCTTCCTGCCATAGACTTTATCTGCTCCCATGCCACAATAATACTGATTTGGGGGCCCAGAGAAGCCACTGGAAGGCCACCATAGGCATGAGGAGAAATTCCTGCTGCATTCCAAACAGCACTCTGGCTCCTCACCATGTCCATTATCTGTTTACAGATGTGCTTTAAGTTGCTTTCTTCTGGTTTCCATTTTACTTGAAAACTTCACAACACCAGCTTGTTTGGATCCTGGGTATGGGCAGGCAATAGTAATAAGAAGCATGTTGCTGTTGGAGTCATCATAATGAAAAGTACTAGAGTCATCACATTTCCCTCCGGACAACTGTTCTATATACTTGGCCTCACAGTTCAGGGTGGGAATCTGGCAGTGAAGAATTCTCCAATTCCATATATCCAAATATGCATGGCTTAGAATTTTTCATCCTGAAAGAGGGACAAGTGCATTTGTTGTATGCCTTTGCTTAAGTTGGAGCTTGCTAATGTGTTGGAGCCCACCGAGGTTTCCTAGTGGCTGTACCCAGCAGGATGGTTGGGCCACAGGCCTGGGTACCAGGTGTTTGGAAGAGTCTACACTTGGTTGTATCTAGAAGCGGAGGTCTTCTTGCCTTGTCCCTTGGCATTGTTATAAAAAGCCCTTTTGAATGAAGGTCTAGGCTGGTGGGTTTTGACCCAGGCCCTCCCAAGGCTAACCTGTGTTTCTGTCTTTCCTCTTGTCATCCAGGTATCTCTTTCTATCTAAATATTTCCCACTTCTCCCTGCTCAGGAGAACCCTGGTCATAAAAGTGGGGGCTGGTCCCCCACACTAATGTGACCATGGTAGAAAGTGTTCTAGGTAGCCAGCAGAAGAGGGTAGAGGTAGGCAAGTTTTAAGACTGAGTTGAGGAGAGGTGAAAGAAATCACATTATTGTACAACTTAAACGCTCCATTCTTCTCCCGTTCTTGGATGTTCCTTTATCCCATAGTTCTGCAATTTTGCCAAAAGCATAGTTCTTAACAGAGAACACTGAGAAATCAGGACTGGCATTCAGGGAAGAAACAGTAAGAAATCTACATCTCATATGATGATAGTCTTGGGGATAGTAGAACATCAAATGAAATGTAGATTTCTTACTGTTTCTTCCCTAATGATCATTCTGAATATAAGTCTCATTATTGGCTCCTTTGCACTGGTACAAGAGTTGACTCCCTCAGGGGTGTAAGGACAGGAACCCATGGTGATTATAAGCTACTCACATAACTCAAGAACAAGAAAGGGAAGTGGCTAGCTAGATCAATAGTCTACAAAATCAGTAAAATGAGATGTGAGAGAGCAGACAGAGATTTGCTGAGTAGACAATCAGTGAAAGATTGTCTCCCCTGTTGGGATAAGGGTTAAGCAAAGGCCCTTGTGGGCCCTTCAGTGGTTCAGCTGGAGATGTACTTAAAGAACCATCTGTCTCAGTAAAAATAACCTCAGCTTTCATCTAGTTCCCTCCACAACAGATCACTGAACAAGATAGCAGGCCCCTCTCTTGGTATAAGTCTTCCCACTTGGAAGCTTTTCTCAGTTTTCCTTAAACAAATGAACAAATAACCAAGCAAACAGACTGCATTCACTCTGTGACCATGTTCTTTACTCTTCTTTGGTTTGACAGCAAACTAGAAATCAACTGGTTCAAGGGAGCTTTGGTGACCACTGCTGTGGGTATCTTTCTGTATGCTATGAATACGTATTGCTCTTTAAAAGTAGGCTCAACAACCCACCCTTTCATCCTATAATATCTATATCCTATATTTCTATACTTTAAAGATGTGCTGACCTCAGAATGGAAAACAGGTATCCAGCTGTCTCTGTCATTCTAGGTTTTTGGAAGTTGCTAACAATGTTCTTCCTTTTTACTTAGGTTATATTATATCCTTCTGAGGTCTTTGATGTAATTGAAGATTAGATAGTTATAATTATGGTTTTTCTTATGATAAGGTAAGGTTGATATGAAACCTTGGACTCACAAATATAGGATAGATAGAATATCTTCTTTAATTTTGCCAAATACAAATAAACTAGATATTATAACTATAATTCTTGCCTGATAACTGTTTTATTATAGGTAATTTTACTATGGTAAAGTTAAAACCTTCCTTTTGGAAAAAAAAAGAAAAAGGATTAGTGCTGTGGGTATCTTTCTATATGCTGTGAATATATGTTGCTCTGATTGGTTGATAAATAAAGCCACTTGGCCTATGGCAAGGTAGCTTAGAGGCAGGTGGGAAATTCAAAGGGAGAGATGCCAAGGAGCCACTCAAGGAGCAACATGTAATGAGATGCAGGTAAAGCCACAGAACATGTGGCAATACATAGATTAATAGTTATGGGCTAATTTAAGATATAAGAGCTAGCTAGCAAAAGGCTTGAACCATGGCCATGCAGTTATAATTAATATAAGCCTCTGTGTGTTTACTTGGGGGATGTGAATAGGAGAGATCTGTCCTGACCACAGGCAGGCTGGACCACAGGAAAACTTTCAGCTACAGACCACTAACCTAGCATTCAGTACCCTAGTTCCCTGCATTATGAGAGAACCCATATCAAGAAATATCCCTTGCATTACCTATGCTAACAGCTCTAAATGTACCATACACTTAACTGCAGACTTCCTGCCTAGAAACTTCCACTCTGTTCCTGCTTAACTAATTCTTTATTCTCCTTGAAGTCTCATTTAAAACCACTTCCTTTGGAAAGCATTCCCTGTCCTAAGATGAGAACCCCTGCTACGCAAAAGCTTCTTCATTTAACTAATTATGTCACTTTTGTGTTGTAACCCTATGGCCATGGATAGCTCCTATACATCCCTACCCACTGATATACTCTATTTCCTGGCTGATCTAGATATCAGTTCTGTGTCTTTAGACTTTTGAACAAGTTCATCTCCTTTGCCTAAGCAACAAATAAAAAACTCTACCCTGATATTGAGGATGCTAAAGGAGTATAAAATGACAGGAAAGGTCCTTCTTAAATCTTAAATCATACCAAAAGTCTTCAATAATATTATGACCTTCATGGTAGACCCACTCCCATGGATAATTATATCCACCTTTCTCTCTTGCCTATTATTATGAAATTAATAAAAAACATATAGTTTCTAGCAAAGAAGGTATTTGAAACATCAAATATTTCACAAATGGTTTTCTTTGTACACCATGGTCTATATTTATTGGCAACACAGCAAAGGAAGAAATTAACAAGAGAAATGAAGATAGCTTTAATTAAAAGAAAATGTCTGATTAAAATACTCAAACTTTAAAAATGTGCTTAATGGCAGGCATAATGGCATACACATATAATCCCAGCACTGAGGAAGAAGAGATGGGATTAAGATCATTTCTGCTATATAGAGAATTCAAGGCCAGCCTGGGCTATGAGAAACCCTATTTCGAAAGAACAACATCCCCTCCTCAAAAAAAGTATTTAAAAGAATAACTAAATGAGTCAATTTATTTTTAAAAGATTATGTTTTGAGACCTTCATTATGAGCTTAAAAATAAAAAATTAGGAAAGAAGTATCTGAGAAATTGCAAGGGAAAAAATTAGGTATCTGGAGGTAGGAAGATGGTAATAACTAATTCTTCACACTTAAATATTGAGTATTTTGGCCACAGTAATAAAACATTATCCTGGCACCATCTGGACAAATTTTTATGAAAGTAAAAATAGATTTAAAAACATTACAAACTTATTAGGAAACAGCCATCGTTTGAGTCTTGACATCTAGAGAAGGAATAAGGCCTCCACAAAAGTATTTAGAAATAGCATGGGAGAAAAGATAACTAAAGGCTTCTTCTCTCTATCTCCCACACAATCCCCTTTACTTGGAGATCTCAAAATTCCCTCAAATACCCATTGTGCAACAGTACTAGATGAGACAAGTGTGGAGAGAGAGACCTCCAAATTTCATCTGTGACAGCTTGGATTAATGTCACAGAGTTAAAAGCAAATGTTGACAGTTTACTACCTTGATCCCTAAATGCACCTAAAATTAAATTTTAAAATAAATAAATTCCTGATTTAGCTCTTTCTAGTTTTCCAGAAAATACCAATAGTAACACAGAAAAGGAGGAGGAGGAGAAGGAGGAGGAGGGAGGAAGGAGGAGGAGGTGGAGGAGGAGAAGGAGGTAGAGGAGGAGGAAGAGAAGGTGGAGGAGGAGAAGAGGAAGGAGGAGGAGGGAAGGAGGAGGTGGAGGAGAAGGAGGTAGAGGAGGAGGAAGAGAAGGTGGAGGAGGAAAAAAAGAGGAAGGAGGAGGAGAAGGAGAAGAAGAGGAGGAGGAGGAGGAAGAAGAAGGAGGGGGAGGAGGAGGAGAACCTGAAACATTTTGTAAATAGGTAAGGAGCTCATGGAATGTGACTGAATGAACTGTACATGTTTTTAAGCTTTGTCAGGCCTCCCTAAAAAAGAGGAAGCCTGAGCTGCACACTCAGGAGCATGCAGCAGAGCTGGGCATCTCCTTCTGTCAGCTTGAGTCTCCTGTTTGCTCTAGAACTTTGTTTACTTAACCCAAGAGAATTCATTAGAAGTAATCTTGGGGTTCCCAGAATCAATGGAAGATTAGAAAATCAGCTTCAAAACTAGAGAGGAACCAAGAGGTCAAAAAGATAGCCGAGAGTAAGCTCAGACATCGTATGTCTTGTGGATGTGAGGGATCCAAGGTAGTTCTTTGCCTGCCCATTCCTCTGCTCCATCCTTAGACCCTTGTCTAAGCTCAGGAAAAGCAGGCTCCTAACTGTGGTCCTATCCAGTAACATCCGTTGAATTCACACTGGAATTAGAACAAAACCTCAAAGCCTTTTCACAGCCTACGGGAATAACTGAGCCAGTCCCAGCTACCTCCAAATCCTCATTCTCCTCCCCCTGCACCCTCTCTTTGTTCTCTCTGTCACCTTCACTGTGGACCCAACACACACCCATCTTACAGTCCATGCTCTTAACTCTTCCTTTGTCCAGAAATAACCTGCCCTGTGACCTATAACCAACTGGCTCTCTTCACTTAAGTCTCAGCTCACATGACACCTGCTCAGAGACTTCCCTTAAGCACTCTACCCCTCCATCCTTTTCACTAGTGCAAATTCCCAAGCACATTTTCCAGCTTTATATTTATAGCCATCATCAATATATAAAATTACCTTAATTACTAACTTGAATATTTCATTATTGTGTTTGTTTCTCTTGAATCTTTCTATAAGGAAGGTAGAGACCACACCTGAGAAATGTTGACTATTTTTCTCCAATATACCTTCCTCCTACTTAGTTCTCAGACACAGTATAAAACTAGGAAAAATATAGAACTAATATTCCAGCAGTATGCTACATTTCTCATGAATTATAGGTCTTAGAGTTAGCTATGAGATCTTGTCAGGGAAGATCTTCAGAATGCTTTTGATCCATCCCTATCTCTGTGCCCTAAAGCCCTGCCATGTTCCCCTCATGGCAAAGTCCTGAGCACATATTTATTGGCATAAATTCTCTTCAGCTGGGGGCTATTCTTTACGAACTGCTAGACAAGCAAGCTGTACCCACAGGAAGCTATTTTCTGAAATGATTCCAAATCAGATGTCATAAGATGATAATAATCTGAAATAAAAAGTCCTTCCCAAGAAAGCTCTGAAAACATGACAAGAGTTCTGAAACATTCAGAACCTTGAAATTTCTTTTGTCACTCACCTTCCTCCAACAATATGAATAGGTGTGTCTGGGAAGTTCATGTAAAGCACCAGACTCGGGGCTTTGATGCGGGGGGCTGCCCCTGGACAGTCCATCTTGAGGAAGGGCCAGGCAACAAGAGACATGGCCATGAAACTCCTCCAAGGAAATTGAGTGAATATCTCCTCTGGTCATAAATAAATAGTTCAGCTGGAGAATTTCAATTGCGTATGTAATACAGCTCAGCTATAGGCCATAATTACACTCTGGAACCTATACAGTAATAAAAAGCTCCAGTCAGGGAAAAGAATGCTTGCTTGCCATGGTTTGACAGGCAAGCAACAAACAAGAGCCACTTTTTCACCTTTTATTCAATAAAATCAGCATATTAAATATTCAGACTGAGTGTCTCCATTAAGCAATTCATTTCTGCCTCTCCTCCCTCCTCCATCCCTACCTCTTCTTGTTTTGTTTTCATCAAGCCAGGAAAGAAAGGGAAAAAAAATAGAACCAAGTTCGTGATGTGACTTTTAATGATGTCGTAGCTAGGGGGTTCCCGGCTTCATCATGAGCAGTCTGCCTAGTCCACCGGGGTTCAGGGATCCTGAACCCTGGTGGGGAGACGACTTAAAAGGGACCTATGAGAGTGGGGAGGCCCCCATTGTTCAGTCAGGGGTAATAAGGATGATGTTTTGCTGGAAGAGCTGAGCATAAGCAAGAGAGGGGAGAACACTCACCCACCCACCCACCACCCAACCCTGACATACACACACTACAAAACCAATGAGAAAAGACACCTGGCCCGAATACAAAGGTAACTGAATGTGCTGAGTAGTAAACTGTGGTTAATGAAGCTGCTGGGAACACAGTGTGGAATAAAAGAAGCAGGGCAAAGGAGATAGAGAGGTTAAAAGGCAGCGCAGTACTTACCCGGGAAAAGGAGGGCTAGATTAGAGTGATTAGCAGGAAACTGACATAAATCTCAAACACAACGGACTAATCTCTGAGAGACACTGAAAGGGGATTCAAATATTTACTTGGACAACCAAATTGCTGCCTGCCTGTGTCTTTCCCCTCCCTTTTGGAAGAGGGTTTGGACCTCTCCATTTTAATCAGCCACAGAAAGAAAAGGTGACAAATGGCCAGGAGAAAGGATTTTAGAAATGTCACTTTCTCCAGGATGAAGGGGGTGGGGAGGAGGATATTGCCTTTGTCAGCCCTGGTAGCAGCAACAGGCTTTGTCATCGGCTCTGCAGAGGGAAGGGTCTTGGAGCAGGCAGGATGGCAAGGGTTGGGGTGGGACATCCTGAGGGAGGACTATCATGTTGGAGGACCATCCTCTGAGGCAAAGAAAGGATAAGGTCAACGTAAGGAGCATTGCTAAGGCGGAATGCAGATTGCAAAAATTTATGAAGTTGTTTCTGCTCACTGAGTAGATTCCAGATAAGTGGAGTGTTAATAAGGCAGGCGAGGTTTTTCAGCTGCGCCAGCTGTTAGGAAGGCGCCAGCATGCTCTTAACCCGGTATTTATTGGATGCTACTCATTGCTGTGACAGCGCACATGCGTACACAAGTGTGTTTATTCACAACACGCATAATCATTCTGTCACAACACAGACGCTCGTCAGTGGCCCATCTCACTAGCAGAGAGGGATGTTGAAAACCCAGGACCCTGTGGGAAACTTACCCAAAGACTCAACAGATCCCTTCAGCACCCCCACTCCCCAGAATGAACTATGAGTTTCATAAAGATGAAGGAGCATAAAGAATGCTTTGGGCGCTGTCTCAAACATGAGGAGTTTATCCCAAACAGTCTGAGTAATTTGGCTGGGAAGATATAACTGAATGATTAGTACATGCAATCGTGGGGCTTTACAGGGCTACTGTGATCTTCTAAGATGCTGTACCAATATATCTTGTAGACTCAGTGGTGAGGGGACATCCAGGAAGCCCATTGACAAATGGTGCTTCTCTGGGTGCTCCTGAATATGTATGTAAACTACTGAAGATTCTGCAATGTGGCACAGAATGGCTCTTCATATGCATTTTAAGAATCCCAGGAAGACTGGCTGAGGAGTTGGGAGGCTGGAAAAGCCATGGGAATTTTAGAATGGCAAAGGAATTACTCAGGAAAATCACTTCTCATAAGGCCAAGAGAAAGGAAATTTGTGTCCGGGGTACCCACCACATGTAAACTGCATTATGGGACACACATACATCCTGTCTCATAAGCCCTTAGCCATCTCATCATATACAGGAGGAAGCAGAGTTTCAGAGAATATAAGATGCACCCAAAGTCATGGCAAGAGGAAAGGGAATAGGGGTGAGTCTCACAAGAGGGGCAGGGTTGATCCTCAGTCACAGGTTTGGCTAAATGCCAACCAAGGGTCTAAGGTCAAGAAGGGATTTATGGAATAGATTTCTTAGAGTCTTAGTCCTACAATGGGCTGAGTTTGAGAAGCTAGAAATAAATTTGGATTGCACAGGCGGATGAGAAAAAGAACTGACCCACAGCTGAATTTATAATGTGAATTCTGTGAGGTGTGACTACAAACTGAAGTCAAGAGACTGATTCACACTCCCCTACACAAACACACACACACACACACACACACACACACACACACACACACACACTCACATGCACACACACATACCCATAGCCAGTCTCAATGTTTTCCATAGGGATGTCCAATGTTTGACATTACAGTATGGTGCTGTTATCTACAAATGTGTTGGGCTGTATTCATAGCTCTTTCTGGGAAGCATGCAGCCCATGGGCCATAGGTTGGACTCTTTTATAGTTACATGCCCTACTACATGGAATATAGCACTTATGAAGACTGCTTATAGCTGAATACTGCCACCAACCACAGCATTATCTGAGCCTCCCTTTCTCAGGTCATATTACCTGGGCAATTCCCTCTATACTCATTTTCCCCACCCCCTCCTTTTTTTCCAACATGTCTTTATCCTGATATATTTAAGTTTCTAAACAACTGAAGGGACCATACTTTGTCATATTTCCTAGAACTGCCTGACACTGGTTGGAATTGTTAGAAATGCAAAACCCAGTCTCAGAGATCTGGCTCTATCAGTGAAATGATGAGAGTGATGGACATAGGTCTTCACGGAGTCTGGAACATGGTCCCACTGCTGGCTGTGGTACTCTTGCATGGTATGGCCCTGGTCAAGTCACCTAATCCCTATGGTTCCATTTCCTTATCCATAAAGTAAAGAGGTTGAACAAGAATTGTGGGAACTTTAGCCAGGTACAATGTTAGTCTAGAGACATACAGACATGTGAAGACTAGGGCGTTAGGAAAATTATTCTGCTCCAAATGTCCAAGACCCCTGTTAAGGATCATTGGCCTTGATCCATTGCAGTTCCTTTTCTCTTCTGAAAGTCTATTGATCTACTCAACAAAGGACTGTTGGGTAGCAATCCCCTTTTCAGACTCCTTCCAAAACCCATCAGGCAGCATCCAAAAGGCAAGGCATTTTAAATTTGTTTTGTTCTAAAGCCAAGATGCAAGTGATAAATGAGACTCTGGTCCAAAATATAACAGGACAGGATGCAATCAGCTGAGAAACAGAGACAACAGTCCTATCCTGAACGCTGCTGCTACTGATTGCAGGGCTTTGTGTCCTTTGTGGTGATCCCCCTGACTGCCTGGCTCCTTGGTCTCTTTCCTGTGTAGTCCATCAATTACAAACTGTGTTCTTCAAGCGTTTGGACCTGCTATAAATGGGAGATGATCTTCTGAGGTTTTCAGTGAGAAACAGCCAAATGCTTACATCTTCATGCCCTGCACACATTAGATCTTTTGGAACTCGCAGTGACTCCCACACTAAGTTCATCCTACAGGAAGGAGACAGAATGCTACTGTGGAATAATGCAGAGCAAATCCATACATTTCAGTCAACTCCATGAACATTTATTCAGCAACTTCCCCCCAGCGTCTTCACTTACTGCCGCCAGTGAATCCAAATTAATGATCTAGCCAAAATCTTACACTCTTGGAATCATAATTATGTTAATCTTTTTCTCAAAGCCGTCTTTTTATTCTCTGTATTTACATAAATTTCCAGCTCCCCCCGCAACCCAACTCAATCCTTTAATTTCCAACCCCTCCTGGTGTTGGCATTCCTGATCATCTACATTTCTAACCAGCTGGTTCTGACTTCTTCTCTCTTCCCTGGGTGTCTCCCTTCAACTGTTGTGTGTCCTGAACCCAGAATAATGTGTCTGCAAAACCCTTTCTGTCTGCCCATTTTAAAGAGGCTCTGAGAAGCAGACACTTGCTTCAGGAGCTGAAACTATGCTCACGTCAGCATCTGATTTGTCTCGGCCTGCCAGGAACGCCAGGAAAAGGTTGATCCCTTCAGGAATCTATGGGAAAGTATGGGAAAGATTTTCCTAATGGAAGAGAGAGCAAGGATTACAATAGCAGAAACATACCAACCAGCTTGCATGATGTTGTTTTTCTTCTTTCCAAAATAAAAAACAAATAGAATAAATAATCAACACCTATAAAGATCTCTGGGATAGAGAGATGGTCCAGTAGTTAAGAGCACTTGCTGCTCTTCCAGATGACCTGGTACCCACAGCACCCACACGGTAACTTAACAATTATCTATAACTCCAGTTCCAGGGGCTCTGGTACCCTCTTCTGGCCTCTGAGGACACCCAGTATGCACATGGTGCACAGACATACATGCAAACAAAATACCCATATATGTATATAAAAATAAATATTTTTTAAAAAGTGAGAGCAATTTGTTTAAAAATAAAAATCTGAGGTAAGAATCACAGTATCATTGCCAGTGCCCTGGACATAGTAGAAACTAAAACTTAAACTAGTCCAGAAAGTAAAATGATGGAAGATCTGCTCCAATAGTGCAGCAGGCACTTGAGAATATAAGGGGTTATACCAGCAACTTCACGGAGAAAAATACCATAAGAACAGTCAGAGATGGGAGTGATGACGCCCACATCCATAATCCCAGTACTTGTGAAACTGAGACAGGAAGATTGCCATGAGCTTAAGCCCAGTTTGGGCTACAAAGTGAGACTCTGTCTCAAAAAAAAAAAAAAAAAAAAAAAAAAAAACAACTAAAAACTAATCATAATAACAACAATAATGGTAAGAACAGTCAGTTTCTTGGACTTGGCCCTTTAATTAAAATACTAAATACAGTTCTGAGAAAACGGCTCAATAGCTAAGTGTTTGCCATATGAGTGTGAAGACTGGAGCTTAGATTCTCCAGAACCCAGGTCAATGCCAGGTGAGCATAGTGGTCCGTCTGGAATTCCAGCTCAGAAAGTAGAGACAGGTCCACTGGAGTGAGCTGCCTGCAGAGTCTAGCTGTATAGATGAGCTCTGGCTTCAACTGGTGGACTACATCTCAGTGAATGAAGTGGACAGTGAGGGAGGAAGATTCTCAGTGTCAACCTGGGGCCTTCACATGTATGTACCACGCACCAGCACACGCATGTGGGCTCATAGGCATGTGGACACACACTTATGCAAATATTCCACACAGAGACATAAAATATGGCCACTAAAGAGGAAGTACTTGCAAGTATTAAAACATACAAGAATTTCAAATATTAAAGGCTATGTGGAGTATGTATATTGGAGCCTTCATTGGTCACCCCAAGCAAAGGGTGGGTTTCAGAGAATGGCAGCAAAGCAGTCAGTCACCTGCACATGCAGTCAGCCTCTACAGAACTGAAAATATCCTCCAATCTCCATTAACATTCATGAAAGGCTTTTGGATCTATCAGAAACTTCTCCTACTAACTAAAATTATTCATGCTGTACCCCAAATCCATTTATGAAGTGCCCTTAGTTCCTCAAAAGCAACTTCATTCCAATTTGCTTAATGATATAAGATTCCCTAAAGGGTTTTCTATCTACCATTTATCTCCCGAGCTTCATATCCCTTGGTAGAAAAGATAAAATGCTATCAGTGGGTATATATATTATCCAGCTCCAGGAATCCCAGGACCCCGACAGAGTGCTACTTGGAACTGAAGTGGTGTGGGATGAGGTTCAAATGCCCTTATGCAAATCTGGTTTGAGTTTGGAGTTGGTGCTTCCCTTCGGTTTAGCCAATTTAGCCTTATTTGTTTGGCTGAAGAATTTTAGAAAACATTAAAAGCTGACTCACTGTTACCCCCAAGCATTGTCGTAAGCGAGCAATCATGATGATAAGCATCAAAATGACTCACTTGTGGATTTCCTGGAACTTCACTCTGTGAATTGCCTTCTATATAGAGAAGCGAAGAACTGTGAGGTGAATTAGGAACTGAATTCTTCCTAACTGCCTTCTTAACACGTGAACCGGCAGAGCTCCACTTGAGTGCATTAGGAATCAGCAACCAATTCCATCCTAGAATGAGTACAATCATTAGAAACAGAATCTCTCTGGTCTCAGGTTCAAGTATTCTACTACTGGCCTTGGCTCCCCTGGAATAATAGTCACACACACAGACACCCTCTGCCTTCTGTGAGCATGTCAATTTGTTTTTAAACAGCTGTCATGTCCCTCCTCAGACATTTGTGGAGAAGTGTTCTGTATTGCTACAATTAGTGTTCATATGTAGTGAGTTCCAGATCTTTTAGCATCTGAGCTAGCATTCTCTGGATGGATATCTGAAACCAGGGATGGCAGTCCAACACTGAACCTATCTCCATCAGTATGACCAGGCACTGCAGCTTTGGGGGACTGGTCCATGTGAAGTTATCACAGGGAGTTAGTGGGTTATAACCAAGAAATTTTCAAAATAGGGAATTTGAATGACCAAGAATTAGATAGAAAGATGTTCAGCCTCATTACTAAGCAGAAAAATGCAAATTAAAACAAAAATGAAATATCACTTCACACTCCTCAGATTGGCAAATTTTAAAAATGTCTGATGATGGAAGCGTTAGCAAGGATGTGGAGGAATGGGAACTCAGAGTCTGCCAGTGGGAGTACAAACGGGTTTAACTGTTTGGGAGAGGAATTTGGCAATGATGAATAATGGTGAAGCTGAACATGCCCTGCTACACAGATGCTCCTGCCCACCCGGTTTAGTATAGAAATGCACACATGCTCACAAGAAGCTTCCCCTGTGACATCATCCAAAGATTGTTTATAGTAACAAAAGGGGTAGAAAAAAAAAAGAAAGAAAACAAGTTCATCTCTTTCAATAGAAAAAGAGTTAAATGCATGTGTTATCATGATGCATAGGATTTAACATGAACACGAATGGAACACGGATGCACCCTGGAAGCATGGTATTTAATTTTGGAAAATGTAGAAGAATGTTCCTACTATTATTTTTATATTTTTTTGAAAACACAGTAAGCGACTTAAAGCTTTATTATGGTGATGCATATATGTTTACATATGCATATGCATATATATAAATGTGTATAAGACAGATATGAATGTTTAAAGCATCAAAAATATGAATGGAAAGTACATCTGACTTCTCTAGAAAGGAGACTCAGGAACTTGACAAGATCAAGTTCAGAAAGAAAGTCTAATGTCTGCATAACATTTTATGTTAAAAAGAAAACACTGAAGAAAATATGACAAAATGTGAACAGAACTGAATTGGGATGGCATGCACTTGTCTGTAGTGGTTTCTACTTTTCAATGTATTTTAAAATATTCATGTTTTCAAAAATAAATTATAATGCTCAAAATAAAATTTGGAAGACCTAAGCACTGTAATAAAATCAATATTTAATAGCTTTACTCAAGGAATAATTTGTTTGTAATTTGATGTTTCTTATATTTTATCTTGAAATACCTTGAGCTTAGAGAAGGGGGGGAGGCAAAATAGTAGAACGTTGACTCATCAACCCTTCCCTCAACTAAGAACCAAGTATTCAAACACATGAGTCCATGGGGCCATTCTCATTCAAACCAGCACATTCCACTCCCAGGCCCAAATAGAAGAGTACCTAAAGCATCTTCTCATGTGGCATTGTTACCCAAAATGCCATAGAGTAACAGTGTAGCATGGTCTGGCACCATCTAAGGGGTCCATGGTGTTGACAGCTCTTGTTCCAGCTGGAGTCAGTCTTGATTACTTTCTGCCCTGTCTGCTGAATTTCTTCTCTACGTTTACTATTACCATCTTCATAACTGGAAATCATCTTGGTGAGTTGCTTCACACTTACCCTAATGCTTCAATTGCTCTCAAATCCACCCCCTGATAGCAGCAGCATCCCTCAGTAGATTCCTATGACATTTCAATGTCCCTCATTCCTTCCACACTTTGTAACGGAATTACTCTGTTAGGGAAGGGGAAACACTTCCTCACCTTTACTATGTAGTCAACTATCGAAATAATCACTGTCATTCCTTGTGTTTATTTTATCATGTGGATTATATAATTCAAAGCTATCATCATGTTGGTGGTTACATTACAACAGCCTTCACCAGAATTCCTTCAGGTCAGCACCTGTGTCTTTCAGGCATGTATAGCATGTATACCACACTGTACTTTTGGTTCCGCTGGCTCTTCTGGAGTTTTCCCTGCCCCTACCCACCACCCCCTGTAATCAGGCTCTCTACTGACCTCCAGTCTCTTACATGGAAAACCTAGGATGGCATTGATGAGCTAACTCAGGTCCGTGAGGGTTTGTGAGGCAAGGGTTGGCTATTCTTCGACTCTCGGTGGACACCGTTTGAAATACATGTGTGTATAATATCTATATATACACATTAGTGAATATGCATTTTTAAATTCTATTAATATCTAACCCTGAGAAACACTAACTAATATATTTGGAGTTTTTTGTTGTTGTTTTTAGTCTGGTGGTATCCAATGAAAGCAATTCATTTTTTGCCCAATCTCATTCATGGTGGTTTAGATAGCTGTGATGCCACCAGTCTTGCCTGTGTCTGTTTTTTAAATCTCATGCACATGTTGGTTTGTTTTTCCTTATTTAGGGGAAGAAGTGGAACTGGAAGATATTAATGCAGTGCAACACAAAAAGCCTCACTCTTCTCAGAGAATTCTTTCAGACCCTCTCACCCATTGGGCCTCTTTAGGTAACCAGTTTCTACCTCCTTCCATTTGTGAGGAAGTTTAAATTTTTACACAAAAGTATATGCATCTGTGCTTTGCCTTGTCCTCTTCTTCCTTATGTAAAGAATAATAAGCAAGTTATGCATGATGACACGTGTTCCTTGCACTAGGGAGGCAGAGGGGCCGAACATTTCCACCATCTCGGTGCACTTGGTCGAAGCAGGAGCTTTAATTATTAGTGCCTCAGTGTCCTTGTTCATAATTAGTTCAGACAACTTACTCATCACAAACTGGCAAGCCTGGCAGAAGATAATGTTCTGGGCTTCATAGGAGGAGTCCATGAGTTCCAGGCCAGGGAAGATGTTCTTAATGGCCTCACTGGCAGGGACCAAGGTCTTTATTGGTACTTTCTTGACCTCATCACAGAAGCCAACCAGAGCACAGATTTCCTTGGGTTGCATGTGCATCATCATCTGGATGGCCACCTGAGAGTACTGGTCCATGTAGTTCTTGCACATGTCAGCCATGCCTGGCCCCAGGTGGTCACATTCCTCTTTGACGTGCTCCACGAAGCCCTGGACAAAGGTGGCGTTGGTCCTCACAGCAGTCTGGATGTCAGTCACCATCTTCACACAGTCCTGGCAGACATCGTCGTTCATCTTGGATTGTGGCTGGCTGCTGGGGCGATCCTGAGGGTACAGCAGGAGAGGGATATTAGCCATGAAGGGGGCAACCACACTGGCCATGTCCACCTCCGGGATCTTGTTGGACTCAAGCTGTTCCTGGTAGTTTTGCTCGGCCAAGTGCTTCTGAAGAGACTGACAGAGGTTGAGTGCAGAGCACACTTCCCCGGGTTGCTCATCTCCCCCTTAATCATGACAGGCAGGTAAGAATCCACCGCCTCCTTGCATGAGTTTGACAGGCTGGAGTCGTGAATCCACTCATGGGTCTTCTCCAGGTAATGAAGGATCTTCTCCTGGGTGGCATTGTTTTTCAGCAAGTTCCCAGCTTCAGTGACAACAGTTTTGCATATGTCGCATGGAAGGGATTTCGCTGTGGGCTTGCTCCACACCATCTGCTGGCAGTGTTTCAAGGCCCCGCAATCCACCTCCGCCAGGTCTCTGCATAGCACGCCTGAGCCCCCAGCCCATATCTTCGGGTCTTGGACAGGGGTGGTCAGAGCAGTGACCAGAAGGCTGGCGAAGAGGGCAGGAGCGTACATGAGTACATAGTGCCTCTGCACTCCGCAGGCTGCAATGCGGGCAGTGGTGGCACACACCTTTAATCCCAGCACTCAGCACTCGGGAGGCAGAGGCAGAGGCAGATGGATCTCTGTGAGTTCGAGACTGCCTGGAGCCACCGCCAGGACAAGGAAGATGTAAAGTACCTGTAAGCCACGAGCCACGTGGCAAAGTAAAGATTAATAGAAATGGGCTAAATATAAGAGTAAGAGCTAGACAATGATAGGCCTGAGCTAATGGCAAAGCAGTTTAAATAATGTAAGAGTCTGTGTGTTTATTTTATAAGTGGGTTCTGGGACTGGTGGGACTTGCCGCGGGAGCTGGAGAGAAATTCTCCAGCAACACAGAGGAACAACAAAAGGGAGAGGAGCAAACTGACTTACTTGTTGCTGTTTCTCTCGAGTCTGATGTTTCGTTCCAGTATTTTGGTTTTTGCACTTTGCTATGTTCACTTAGCAGTGGATTTTGGAAACCTCCCCCAGATCCATTAGTAAAGAATGTCCTTTTGAAACAGCTGCATAATATTCCACTATGTGAATATTCCCAGAACACCTCATAGCTTTTAAGAAATGAACCAAGTGCCCTCTGCTCCTAACTGGCTTCATAAGTATGATTTTTTATAAACTATAGCCTTGGAAACAGGAATGGTGTTTTCCTCACACCAAAGGCAGGCATGTTTATAATCTGATATGAAACATCCAAGTTCCACACTCTCAGGCGCTCCTGCTTTGGTAGCATCACTCATCATCCTCTGATTTGCCCTCTGGAATTGAAATTCAAAAAGATGGCTGACAAACGTTACACAACTGCAATAAGTAATCAACTGCCATCGTTCCCGCTCAAGTTCCCAATCCTTCTGCTGGATTGCATAGAACTGTGACAAGCTAACGTGTCAACTTTGTAAGTGGGTAAAGATCTCACACCCCTGACCATTCTTGACAGATGCATCATAATTTATTTAATCATGAAATGTAACGGGCCTATAGGGGCTACCGTTTTATGATGGGAAAGAACCAAGACTCTTAGATCGGAGAAAGATGGCTTCACCACTCACAGCACAGCTCCCTGATTACATTGTCCCTCCAAGATGGAAGAGGTGACAGGTAGAGGCCCAGCTGTGTCTTGTACACAAAGGTTTTTTTTTTTTTTTTTTTTTTTTTTTTTTTTTTTTTTTTTGTCTCTTGCAGAGTGAAAAGCTTAGGACACACAAAGCTGAACTAGATGGCATGCATCCCACCAGTCGGTGTTGGAAGGTGCCTGTTGCACAGAGTCTTACCAAAACAAGGTGTCAGTTCATGCTTCCAGCTTGCACCTGCTGCTTGTGAGAGATGGCATTCAGCACGGCTGTTCTGTGCCTCTCCATCAGTGAGTTTGAACATTTGTACGTGATTGAGAGGCACGTAGATGTTTTTTTGTGGCTTGTCAGTTCATGTCATCTCCTCCTTTTCTGTCACTTTCTGCCTTCATGTCTCAGGTTTCAAAAGATTTTTATATATTGGGAACATCAGCTTTTATCCACAGCGCATGTTCTGAAGGTCTCTCCGCAATGTGTCAACTGTCTTCCTGGTTCTTCTGCAGTGCCTCGCAACATAATCTCACAGACCTCTGTATTAACAAAGCATATTCATCTTTTGTTTCCTTGCCTCTATATTTGGAGACAGTTGGAGCATTTTGTTTTACCAAGATTAAAAAAATAAATTTGACTGTATTTTATTCTAATAGCTCTCTATTTTGAGTTTCCAACACTTGCATGTTTAAGTTACCTAGAACAGATTGATAGAAAGACAGAGTGAGAGAACAAAAGAGAGAAAGAGGGAGGGGGGAAGGAGGAAGTGGGGAGACCTATGAGAAGATATTGCTATCAGGATTGGTCACTTCGATTACAGAAAACTGAACAGGCCCCAAACCTAACATCTGGCAACTGGAGCATCAAGGAGCTTACTACCATGCCTCAGTCACTGTCGACGACTTCAGAAGGCAGTGAAGGGCCGAGGGCCTGCAAGGGCCTCTAGTAAAAGTTCTCGGCATCTGGAATCTAGAGAAACTGGGGTCCTGACACTGAAGGAGAGAGAAAAGATGCTGTGGTTGCAGGGTAGGCAAGAGTTCACCTTTCCTCTGCTCTTCCTCTGTTGTCCCATGCAGGTGTCTAGCAGATTGGATGGAGCCCAATTTCTCTGAGGGCAGATCTTGCCCATTCAATCCACAGACTGAAGTGGTAGGTTTCCCTAGAGATGCCCTGCTGGACATTCCCAGCAATCTAGTCCTTCAATCAATTCTAACCCTTCCAATCCACTTGGATTTCCTTTTCAGTAGAAGAGGGGGTGGACTCAGCATCACATGACTACTGGGACTAATCACCCAAATCAGCCGTACTCATCCTTAATTCATCTGAAGTCTATCATTAATATATATATAGTTATATATATAGTATATATATATATAACTAATATAATATAAATATATTAGTATATATACTAATAATATAAATATATATGATAAAATATGTATTAAAGAATACATTTATTCTTTGCTTTATTAGTTTGCTGAGAATTTTCTACAATGTATTTTGATCATACTCTCCCAACTCTTCCCTGATCCACCTCTTCTCACTCACACTTGTGGCCTTTAAAAAACAATCAAAAAACTTCAAGCCTAAGAACATACTTGACATGTTACATAACATGGACTCAATAGGTTATATTTCGGAATATATATGTGGTGTGGGTGTGGGTGTGTGTACATATATGCATGCAATAACAGTCGATGAAAAAAGAGGCCATAAATTTGAAGGAGAGAGGGGAGGGGTGCATAAAAGGGTTTGGAGGGAAGAAAAGGAAGGGAGAAATGATGTAATTAAAATACGAAATAAACAAACAACAAAAAAGAGCAATTTTGAAAAGACATTCAGTTCCGTTTGTGCCACCCGTGTACTCTTGGATGTCTGTCCTGATTTCGCTGGAGCATGGTTGACCTGCCAGGGGCCACATTCTTAAAGAAAACTAATTCTCTCAACATCTTTCAGTTGCCAACAGCTCTTCAGTCAGGGATAGGTCTTTGTGCCTACCCCACCTCTCCGTGCTAGAATTTTGTCTGGGCCCAGCTTGTGCAGGTCTCTGTGTGTGCTATCATAATGTGGTACGTGCACTGAGTATAGTTTATCTGTTTTCAAAGTACCTGTAAACAGTTCTAGGATTGTGTACTTAAATGTGCATCCTTGACCTTCCTTCCAGACATCCTTGTGTATGTGGAACTGCCTCTGTGCTTTCTGCTTTGTTACAAGGGTCTATTTTTCTGTTCATACAGTAGTATTATAGCTTCTAATTTTGTTACTGTAATTTTTAAACGTAATTGAGATCATAATGTATAAGGAACTTTGTAAACTGTTTTCTTCAATTTATTGCAGGAATATTCTGTATTATCACTTAAAACATTTAGTTAAAATCGCTTTAGAAGTTTCACAATGTTCTGTTATGAATATAATTTAATTTATTTAAGCATCTCTCATTTCTGGACATTTAGATTGCTTCAAGTTTCTTTCATAAGTAGTACACTAATGAAAGGAGAATATTTGCTTTTTTATTAAATTTTTTATTAAGTGATAATTATAGATTCACATGCAAGAGTAAGAAATGACACAAAGACCCTGTGTGTTTTGCTTGGTGTCCCCAGTCACAACAGCTTGCAGAATTATATTGCAGTATTGCCACCAGGAGTTTGATACTAAGTGTTGTAATATTGAACACTTCCATTACCACAAGGATTCTTCTGTACATCAGCATCCTTCTCCCCCTTCCCTTCCCTTATGGTCCCCATGTACACTCTCCTTACTTAACCCTGAAAAACCATTACTTTGTTCTCCATTTTCATAATGTTGTCACTAGACAAACATATGAATCATTCAGTCTAGAGCATCTGAAGATAGACTTTTCATATTCTTGAAGATGCATCTAAGTATTGAATGTATTAATAGGTTTTTTTTTTCTGTTTGTTGCTCAGTAATATTGCACAATGCTGACATAGCCTAATTTATACACACACACTTGTACTGATTAGGGTTTTTTTCAGGTTTTGAGTATTTTTTTGTCAATTGGAAACAAGCTAGGGTCATATTGGAAAAAGACACCTCATTTGAGAGAATGTCTCCATCAGATTGACCCATGGACAAGTCTGTGAGACATTACGTTTATTAATGATTGAGGTGGAAGGGCCCAGACCACTGTGGGCTCTGCCAGCCCTGGGCAGGTGGTCTTTGGTTGCATAAGAAAGCAAACTGAGCATACTCTGGGGTGCAAAACCAGTAGGCAGCACTCCTCAGTGGTTTTATTTCAGCCCCCCGACTCCCCTCGGTGATTGATTAAGACCTAAGAGTTGTAAGATGAAGTAAATCCTTTCCTTCCCAAGCTATTTCTGATCATCGTGTTTATCACAGCAACAAAAAGCAAACTGAGTCAACATTATCACTGATGTGTATGTAGATTTTTTTCCAGCTTGGGGCTACTATTAAATACAGTTACCCTGAGTATCCATGTACAGATTCTTGTGAACATAATTCTCATTAATACCAAGTAAATGCCTTTGACTCCAGTGGACAGGTTATATGGTAGTCCCTTGTTTTATAGGGGAGTGTCAAATGTTTTTTGTTTTGTTTTCAACATGGCTGGTTATTTTACTTTGCATAACATAACAATTATGTTAAATAAGTAACAATTTTTTTTTGTTTGTTTTGGGGTTTCTTTACATCCTTTCCAACATTTAGTGCTGCCACTTTCTTTTAAAGCAATTTTGTATATATGTACGGATATATCATTGTGGGTTAATTTTAATTTCCATGGTGACCAATAAAGTTGACCATCTTTTCTTAATCACTTATTGGCTACCTGTATATTATCTTCAGTAGAATTTCTGTTTAGAGATTTTTGCCCAGTTTGTATTTCCTTTTATCTTATTTTATTACTTTTTTAAACATAATTCTTTGGATATTTTGCATCATGCACCCCAATTCTGCTTACCTCCCAGTCCCTCCATATCTACCCCTCACCCCTACAGCATGCCCCAAAAGATTCCCTACCAAATGAATTAAAAACAGAAAACAAAAACAAAAACAAAAACAAAAACAAAAAAACCTTTTCCTCTATTTTTCCAACACCTCCCATACCTGTGGTAAGGGCTGATGCCATCTCTCCCAAATGTGGGAAGCCAGCTCTCCCACAGGGGTGTGGAGAGGCAGGGCCATCTCTCTTGGGCAGTGTCTAGCTAGGGGCAGGGCCTGCTATCCCTGGGCCAATGAGGGGCGGGGCCAGCTCAGCCCAGCCCTCAGATTTCAACACGCACGGTTCCTATGAACCCCTGTGGTAATATGGGTCATGGACATCATCACAGACCTCAGCTGCAGCAGGAACATGGAACCAGACATATCCCTTGGCAGCAGCTCAAGCCTAGACATCACCATGGTCTCAATGGCAGCACAGGCTGCCCAGATTAGTATGGCCCCAGCAGCAGCAAGGCCCTCAGATACCAATATGGTCTCAGGTGGCTATCCAGACCCTGAACATCCTCACAGCCCACAGTGGTAACATGAACCATGGACATCAACCCAGACCCTGGGTGCTACAGGGCCATGGTTCCAAATGTAGCCAATGGAAACAGCCCTGGCCCAGACAACACCAAGCCCTGAGTGGCAATGCAGGTCACCCAAATTGGCATGGACCCAGTGGTAGCATGGCTCTCAGACACCAACATAACCATAGGTTGTGGCCCAGACCCTAGGCATCTATGCAGCCTTTGGTGGTAGCATGGGCCACGAACATCAACACAGAACCCGGCTGAGTTAGGACCACAGACCCAGACATAGTCCATGGTGGTAGCCCGGCTCAGAAGTCACCATGGCCTCAGGTGACAGACAGCACAAGCCACTCAGATTGGTATGGCCTCTGTGACAGTGTGGCCCTCAGACACCAACATGGCCCCAAATGGCGGCCCAGATCCCTGGCATCAGCATGGCCTTTGATGGTATCAGGAACCATGAATGTCAACACAGATTCTGGCTGTGGTTGGACCACAAATCCAGACATGGCCCTCAGCAGCAGCCCTGCCCCTGAGGACACCATGGCCCCGGTGACAGTGCAAGCCACTCCAATTGACATTGCCCCAGTAACAACATGGCCTTTGGATATCAACACAGCCTCAGGCTGTGGCCTAGACCCTGGGCATCTGTGTGGCCTTTGGTGACACCATGGCCACAGACATCCATACAGACCCCAGCTGTGATAAGACCAAGGACCCAGACATGGTCTCTGGCAGCAGCTGGGGTTTGGATGTCACCATGGGCCCAGGTGACAGAATAGACCACTCAGATTAGCATGGCCCCTATAGCAGAATGACCTTCGCTGCCGTAGCCCCTGGTGGTGGCCCAGACCCCTGGCTTTGGTATAGCCTTCAATGATATCAGGGGCCACAGACATGAACAGAGATTGTGGCTACAGTAGGGCCATGGACCCAGACATAGCCCTCATTTGCAGCTGGGCCTGGCTATCACAGTAGCACCTTGTGGCAGTGCAAGCCACTCAGATCCGCATGTCCCTCGCTGCTGCATGAACCTCAGATCCCCATCTGGCCTCCAGTGATGGCCCAGATCCTGGATATTTAAACGGACATTTGGTGGTATCAGGAGCTATGGATATCCACCCAAACCCCAGCTGCCATAGGGCCACGGACCCAGACATGGCCCTAGGTGGCAGCCCAGGTCCAAATGTCACTCTGGTCCTGGCTGGCAAGCAGGCTACCAACATCAGCCCATTCCTCACAGCCTGCACTTCAGTTCTGCCTCTTTCCACAGCACATGAACCACTCTGCTTCTCTTCCTCTCCCCTTTCTCCGCCATACGCTTGCTCATCATAATGGTGCAGGATACCTTCAGGCAGGCTTGGCCTTTTAATTTCCTTTTAATATTGAGATTTGAGAGGGTTTACATACTCCAGATGATATTGCTTTATTTGATATATTTGCAACTAGTCTCTTTAAATCGATGCCTTGTCTTTTTGTTCTCTAATTAGTTATCTTTTGGTTGCTATTTCATTGATTTTGAAATATTATTAAGTCTTGAATTTTGTCCATATTTTTCTGCCATGGTTGATAAGGTCATATATTTCTTTTTTTTGCCTGTGAGAGATTATAGTAACTGAATTTTGATTATTAAGTAAGACTCATATCTCTGGAAAGAATCCAACTATAGCAACTCCTTTTACCTATCAGTGAATTCTACACGCTGATTTTGTTTAAATGTCTCTACATCTATATTGGTCAGGGGTATCAGTCATAGAATTGGGGTTTGTTTGTTCTGTCTTTTCAAAACGAGGTTTCTCTGTCTAGTTTTGGTGACTGTCCTGGATCTCACTCTGTAGCCCAGGCTGGCCTCAAACTCACAGAGATCTGCCTGACTCTGCCTTCTGAGTGCTGGGATCAAAGGCGTGTGCTACCACCACCCAGCTGGGGTGTTTTTTAAGGGTTTTTTTTTAATAGTTTTTTTTAATAGTCAGGGAAATGACACCCATGAAATAAATTGAGAGGTGCTTCTTCCCGTTCGGTTTTCTGGTTGAGATAGGATAGATGGCACAGAATCAGAACTGGAATTGTTCTCCCTAGTAAAACCACAGTCTTTTCAGAATTTTTAAATTGTGTATTCAACTTGATTGACAGTTTCAGGGTCATTCACCTTCTATATTTTGTACTGAATAAGTTCTAACCTGCATTTGTCAAGGAATTGGTCGACTGAATCTGAGTTGTCAAACTCAGCTGTTTGTAAGCAGTCCCTAATCCTTTTGATATCCCTGGCACCTGTAGTGATGTGTTTTGTTTCATCCTTGATGTTGCTCATGCATTTGTACCTTTCTCTTTTTATCTTTTTAGATGTTTGTCAGTTGTGGTGGTTTGAATAGGAATGGCACCCATAGACTCATAGATGTGAATGCTTGATCATTAGGGAGTGGCACTACTTGAGAAGGATTAGGAGGTGTGGCCTTGTTGAAGGAAGTTATGTCACCTGGGGTAGGCTGTGGAGTTTCAAATGCACAAGCCAGATCCAATCTCTCTCTTCCTGTTCCTTACCACTCCAGTGTAGAACTCTCAGCTCCTTCTCCAGCACCATGTCTGCTTGAGCACTGCCATGCTTTCTGCCATGAAGATAATTGACTAAATCTCTGAATGTAGGCTAGCCCTAATTAAATGATTTCCTTTATAAGAATTGCCATGGCCATGCCATATCTTTGCAGCAATCGAACACTGACTAAGACAGAATTTAGTATCAGGGACTTGGGTATTGCTGTGATAGGCTGATCATGTTTCTTGTGGGCAGAATGTGGACTTTGGGACTTTGGATTAGGAAAGCAGTTGAATGCTTTAAGTTAGACTTAATGGGCCATCCCAGTAGGAGTATGGAAGACAGTGATGTTAAAGGTCATTGGAACTGTGGGGGCTCAGCTCAAGAACTTTCAGAAGGAAAGAATATTAGTATATGGCCATTCTTGTGATACTCTGGCCAAGAATGTGGCTGCTTTTTGCCTTCCTCTGGAAAAGATTGACTGAGGCTAAATTGAAGAGTTTTGGATTAATGTCACTGGAAGAGGAGATTTAAAAACAGCCTAGTATTGACTGTGTTGTGTAGTTATTGAGCAAGGAAAAATACAAAACGCACATTTTGAAGAGGAAAGGGGCGCTAGGAAGTGTAATGGAGCCAAGACCTGTGCTCGAGGAGATAAAAAGCTTTTAAAAAATCCTGATCCTAAATGTAATAAAGGGAGTGATGACATCAGGGCAAGACCACAGTCAGCTAAGCTTCCAACTTGTGAAAAAGAATTAAAGAAAAACTTGAAGCCAGATGTGGTGGTGCACACCTTTAATCACAGCACTCTAGAGGCAGAGGCAAGTTGATCAATGAGTTTGAGACCAGCCTGGTATACATAGAAATTTCCAGGACAGCCAAGCTTAGGCAGTGAAAGACACCATCAAAAATAGAAGATTGGTGGAAATTTATTTTAATGAGGAGGCCATGTTCTAGCCCCAGGAACCATCTTCATCCACATGGTTTGGGCTTTAGAGTTAAGGACACAAGACAGAGGTTATGGAATCTTTCTCCAAGTCCAAGGAAAGCTGTCGAGGCCAGGCATGTGTCAGTAGTGTCCTTGCATGGAGGCCCAGAAAGGCCATTGCATGAAGCTGATAAAATATGTGAAGGTGACACTTGGATTGCCTTGGAAACCCCAAGATGTTGGAGATGCTAGAGCCATGGGATACCTGTCAAGGAAAGCTTCAGACTGGGTGTGAAACCACCCCAAGAGAAAGAAGTGTGTTGTAGCCAGCAAAACCTGAAAGGAGTTGGAGATCTAAAGAGCACGGGTTTTCCTAGCTGGTTTTTGGTATTGCTTTGGTCCAGTATTTCCTCATTATGCTCTTTTAGAATGGTACTGTATATCCTGTGGCATTGCATGTTAGAAGTATGTAATCTGCTTTTTTATTTTGATTTTACAGGGGATTACAGTTAAGAGATTGCCATGAGCCTCTAAAGAGACTTTGAACTTTTAAACAATATTGACATTGTGATAGACTATAGGGACATTTGAAGTTAGACTTAGTGCTGTTTTATCTTATGATATGGCTAGAAGCCTATGGGGGGCTAGGAAGTGGAATATGGTGGTTTGGATAGGAATGGCCCCTATAGGCTCATAGATTTGAATACTTGTTCATTGGGGAGTAGCATTGCTTGACAGGAATTAAGAGGTGTGGCTTTATTAGAGTAGGTGTGGCCTTTGTTGGAGGAAGTATGTCACCAGGGCTGGGCTTTAGGGTTTCAGATACTCAAGCCTGGTGTCAGAATCTGTGTATCTATCTGTCTGTCTATCTGTTTCTCTTTCTCTTCTCTCTCTCTCTCTCTCTCTCTCTCTCTCTCTCTCTCTCTCTCTCTGTCACTTTCTGCTGCCTGTGGATCCAGATACAGAACTCTCAGCTACTTCTCCAGCACCATGTCTGACTGTGTACCATCATACTCCCTGCCATGAAGATAATGAATTAAACCTCTGAATGTAAGCCAACCCTAAGTAAATGCTTTCTTTTAGAAGTATTGCCGTGGTCATGGCATCTCTTCCCAGCAATACAACACTAATACACCAATGTTATTCTTTTTTTAAATAAATAAATAAATCTGGCTTCACTGATTTTCTTCTTTCTCTTTAATATGTTCTTCTTTTTCTACGTTCTTAAAGCCGGAGCTTGAATGCCGATTTGAGATAGTTCTTTCTTTCTAATCTAAGAATTTAAGAGTACAAACTTCTCTCTCAGCTCCATTTGAGCTGTGTTTAAAATTTAGATCTAACACTCTTGGTTTCCAGGAAGTTTTATGTGTGTTTCAAGTTCTCACTAGCCTCTCTGCTTGTCATGTGTTGGTTTATTTAGAAGTGTTATGTTAAGTCTCTAACACTTTGGGAAATTTTCAGTTACTTTCCATTTATTAATATCTATTTTGATGCCATTTTGGTCAAATTTAAGTTCCTGAAGATGTATTGAAATTTCTTTTATGGTGCAGAATAGTATGATCTCTGTTGGTTTGCTTCTGTAGATAGTTGTGGGAAAGCATAGCCTGTTGAAGGACAAAGTGTTCTAGAAATGTATACTAGATCTCTCAATTGGTGGTACAGTTATTATATGTCTTCTCTGATCTTTCTGTCTAATTATTCATCCTCTGTTGTCAGAATGAAGCAGAGGTTTCCAGACATACCTTTGGACTTGTCTGCATTTCAGTCCTTTTTTGGCTAAATAGACTTGTCAGCTCTATGTTTGATGCAGACATATTTTGTGTTGTTGTCTCTTCTTGGTAGACAGAACCTTATATAATGCTATTCAGTTTGATAATTTTATGTTCTTTAAAACTTGACATTAGATAGGTTGACAAATAGATGGATTGATTGATTGATAGAAAGTAAGAGAGAGTCCTAAATATATAAATACAATCTGTTCAGTTCAGTCTGTCTAAAATTTTTTGTTTGTATATGATTTCAGAGCCAACCACTGGGGAACTCGTGTGTGTGTGTGTGTGTGTGTGTGTGTGTGTGTGTGTGTAACAACTAAAGAAAAAGATGCCAAAGGCTATGGATTTGAGAGAGAGCAGGGGGTGTAACATGAAAAGTATTAGAGGGGAAAAAAGGAAAGGGGAAATTATATAATTATATTTTGATTTCAAAAGATTTTTTTTAATGATTGTAGGAGTCAGAGAAGTTGGAGGACACAAAGAGAACATAATCTTGATATTTACAATTAAGTAGGACTCACATAGGGTCACTGAGACTGAAATGGCCTGCATGGGGCTTGCTTGAGTCTACACCAGGTCCTCTGTGTATATGTTATAGGTGTTAGCTTGGTGTTTCTGTGGAACTCCTAACAGTGGGAGTGAATGTATCTCTGACTCTTTTGCCTGGTCTTGGGAATCTTTTCCTCCTGTTGGGTTGGCCTGTCTGGCCTCTATATGACAGAATTTTGCCTTGTCTTATTGTATCTTATTTTGTCATCTTTTATTGTTATCTCTTGGAGGCCTGCTTATTTCTGAAGAGGAAATGGAGGGGAAGTGGATCTGGGGCAGAGGGGAGATGTGGGGAAGCTGGGATGAGTGGAGGGAGAAGAAACTGTGGTCAGAATATATTGTATGAGAGAAGAATCTATATTCAGTAAAAAAAGAAAAAGAAAGAAATGAAATATACAGAAAACTTATCTGGGTTATACACTGCCAATGCAAATAAATCAACATAAAATTTAGAAATAAAGACAGAAAGAGAGAGAGAGAGAGAAAGGAAGGAAGGAAGGAAGGAAGGAAGGAAGGAAGGAATGAAGGAAGGAAGGAAGGAAGGAAGGGAGATTTAAAAACCCTTCTTTGTTTGATATGAATATGTCATTCCTATAATAAATAAAATAAATAAATTTTAATCTGTCTATATTTGAAGTAATATTTGTTCAAAAAGTAAGCACTTGACCCAGGTTTTTTAACCTGCCCAGTCAACATCTTTCAACTGATGCATTTTGCCCAAAAGCAACTTAAAGATCACTTTGCTTTATGGTTCCAGCAGGATAGAGAGTCCATTATGGTGAGGACGGCACAGCTTAGAGGCAGGATCAGGAAGAAGAATCATCACACCTCAACCACAGAGAGGACAGAACTCCAGCAGGAAGTGGGACAAGACTACAGCCTCTCAAGGTCAATGTCAAGTGATATACTTTGTTCAACAAAACCCTACCTGATAAAGGTTCTATAACCTCACCTAAACAATGCCGTCAACTGGAGAGCCAGTGTTCAAATACGTGAGCCTATGTGAGACATTTTCTCACTCAAATTGCAACATATGTGTGTATGTGAACATATGGAGCTTATAAACTGTAATATAGTAGGTTTCCACATGGGTTTTCCAAACATTCTTAATATTAGTTATCCCTCTCCCCACCTGCTCCTCCATTCTACTCTCCCATCCTTCTCCTCACCTAAATTCCCCCTATTGTTCCTCCTTTCCCCTCCATATCAACAAGACAACTCGCCCCTTCCAAAACTTATCAACTAACTCCATAGTTATGACTTCCTGACCAAAACATCTTAGATAAAATTCCAGATGCAGAACTCAAAAGGATTATGAATATGGTATAATGACCCTTTTATTGCTCTCCATCACATATTTTATATGTTTTTTTTCCCTTTATACCTAATTATATTTGTTAAAGTTTGGAAGTTTGGAGTTTTTTGGTTGGAGTTTGTGTTCGTGTGTGTGCATTCGCATTCCCGTATGCATGTGAGTTCAGGCATGAGTGTGGCACTGCATCAGAAAGTTACCTTCATTTATTACCTTTGGCCTTGTTTGAGACAGAGTCTCTCTTTTATTGTTTGGCTCTATGTATTTCAGGATATCAGGCCCATTAACTTCAGAGAATTTTCCTCTCCCTTCCTCCATGTCACCACGCAAGTTCTAGGATTACAGACACAAGCTATAACATTAGCTTTACATGGACTTTTGGGGTTCAAACTCGGGTCTTCACACTACTGTGGCAAGCACCATACTCACTAAGCCATTTTATCTTTCCAGTTATTACTTTATATTTTTTGAAATAAGGTCTTGCTATGTATCCCAAGCTGGCCTCCAGCTTTCTAGGTAGGCCAGGGTGGCCACGGGCTTGCCATCCTCCCCTCTTACCTCCTAATTGTAAGGCTAAGTATGTTTCCCAGTGCAGATGTTAAATAAGTATTTCCTTGACTTGTTCCAAGCTTCATTTGTGTTTGTTTTGTTTTGTTTTTTGCATCAAAAGTTGTTGTATCTCATTTTAGTGCAAGCTATGAACTAAGACACAAATGAATGGTTCCTGCGCTTCTAAGTAGAGCTCAATTGTTTTCCTAAAAATGTCTACAAGGTTTTTCCTATGTGTTTTGAGAAATTCTCATGTGGGACTGACATGGTGGTACATGTCTGTAATTCCAGCTCCTTGGGACCCTGAGACCCACAAATTATGAGTCAGTGGCCAGCCTGGAATGGAGAGGACAAGGAGAGTGAAGAGACAGAGATATTAGTTCTCACATGATTGAAATCAAATATGTATCATAGGGATTAAATCCTAGCTGTCATCAAAATCCTCAAATCCAAGGGATAACAGAAATGTTTGGCATCATTTGACTCGTGGCAATAAAGCAGAGAAACAATCTGATTTTAGTGTACCTGGAGGGGATGCTACAAGGACTACAGGAGATAAAGTGGATCTCTGAGAGTCCTCCAGGGTCCTACAGTGTCAGCAGTGACCAAGGCCTTCCTGGGGACACAGGGAAGCAAACCCTTAACCATTCCTTTTATCTCTTAAGATCTAACATAGTTCTAGAGACTGTAGAAAATATTAAGGCATGGGAGAATTCTGTGGTTAAATACAGGAAGGGGTGGCTCTAAGTTTATATTCCATCACTACCAAAAACTATTTGGAGCTATGTTAGGCAATGTTCCTTTTTAACAATATACACATTGTGTGGCAAAATGTAAAGATATTTGATGTCTGCATCATCAGGTCTACACCATGTGAACAGGAGGAAACTTAATCTACTTTATGTTGGATAATTCAGAATACCAGGAGCGGGATAGAAGATGCACCTTAGATAGCATAGGCCATGCTTTGTAAAATAGTAGATGATGTGCTCTGGGAACATAAAGAAACTTAGCACCCCTGACCCTGTGATTTGCACAGACAGGTAATTCCTGTCTTGTGTCTGGGTTTTGCATTCCCGCTTTTTGTTTATGGGCTCCTCTAGCCCTTCTTTAATTCTCCCAGCTCTTTCCCAATTGTACCTTTTTTTTTTCTTTCCCCTACCCCTGCCTCAATCATAAACACTTCACGGAACAACTTGAAATCTCAAGAGGTAATGGTGCTCTCTCTGGATCTGTGAAATGACATTTTTGAGTGCCCACACATGGACCACAAAGTACTATTGCTCCTCTAATAGGAAAAGAATGGGTGAAAACACATGAACTTACATAACCAGATGTGACAAGATTGAAATTAGCATGCCACTATTCACAGCTATCCCCTTGCTACTTAGCTTTTTCTCCCATTCCCTGTCTATGAAAAGAGTCAAAACTTCTCAGGAGGGGATTTTCACAGAAGAGCGACCAGGGGGATAATTGTAATTTCCAGGACAGTTGTAAGCACAAAAGGAAGAGAGGCAGGATTGAATAAACAAGGTGACTTGGTAAGGGGTAGGGGTGGAGAGACGATGTGGACTACAGAAGAATAAGAGAAATCTAAATTGAAGAGTTAGGTAACACGATAGAACAAGAGATGCTAATAGAAATTGCCAAGCACTGTGCTTCACATTTGAAAGAGATATTGAATAACTATCACAGTGCACCTCCAGGTCTTGATTTTCAAAAGGCAAAAACCACTCTGCATGAGGGAAGATCACAACTTTATAAATATTGCAAACTCATTAAACCCGCCATGCCTCCAGGGTGCGTGGAGTGTGAGGGGGAGGGAGAGGATGACACGTTATCTCACATAGAACACTGAGTATTAGGGAGGCCTACAATCCACTCCTATTAAACCAGTTACTTCTGGAGGTCAGGGAATGTGTATTTTATAATTACATTCCGAGTCTCTATCACAGGCTCTCAGGCTCTGGCACACAGAGGATATTGTGTCTGGTAAATGAATGACTTATGAACATCACATGCTAGCTAGCTCTAGGCTAAATTCATGTGAATGGTTTTTTGAAAGATTGATCAGCCCATTATTTCTGGATGAGAAGGTCTCAACTCTACCAAGACACTGTTTCTAGGAGAAACCTATAACCACACAGCTTTGAAAAATTATAATTTGGTAACGGCACAGTCCAGATTAGACTAACTCTTATGATCACCCCTGATCCACAAAAGGGAGAAGGTTCCTCAGATAGGAGTCAATTTAGAGATTTGAGAATAAAACAAGATTTTTAAACAGCAGGTTTATAATAATCCCAAGAAAACAGACTTCAGAATTGCCTAAGAAACTTTGGAATATCCAGAGATTAGATAGATGAAAGGCAGGCCCACAGGAGTGAAACTGAATACAATCAAAAAGCTTACGGATAAGATGGGCTTCACTTAGACAGTTTGCATTCCTATAAATGTGATTTATTTTATAAATACCCAGAAGGGAAGTTTGTATATTTTAGCTTATGATAATTCCCCAGTTCACAGTAGATGTAATAATGAATACAGCACCGCAGTTTGCTATGAGGAGCCACAGTATTATTTACATGATTCAATAAATAAAAAGGCACAAAAAACCAAGCGGCCTAGGATAAGTAAATCCCATCACCTACACAGAAGACCTTTATTCTTTATACCTCCCCTTTCTAGGATGATGCTGGTTTTACTGAAGCATTACAAACAAGTTAAGGGAAGAAGTGGGTAGGGGAGGAAAGAAAGGAAGTGAGAAGAACAGAGGAAGTTGGTTTGGGGATATGAGGAAGGATGGAAGATATTCATCTCTGTCAATCACACAACCTAAATAACATGAATAATGCTTCTGATAGCAGCAACTAAGAACTGACCAAAAATACATAGAAATGCATTTCAAATCCAAGGCTGAGCTGCCACAAAAGGGAACTACTGAGTCCAGAGCTGAACTCTAACGAAGAATTGCAGGAAAAGAGTGCACACCACAGGTGGGTCCTCCCCCGACAGGTTTTCTTCAGACCCTAAAAACCCAAGGCCCATGTGTCATGGTCTGCATGAGTTCTCAGAGTGGGAAACTAGAAAAAGCTCTGCCTCCACCCATCAGGATTCCCCCTTCCAAGAGAAAAATCACCCTGCCACACAGATAAATGAGGTAGTGAGGTTCACCACCAACTAGGATCTGGCTCTAAATAGAGACCCAAGACCTAAGGATAAATAACAAGACACCCCTCAAGGGTCTGGGTGAATATTTATGTTGACTTAGTACACATTGTTCTGCTAAAATAACACCTGACACTAGGTAACGTGCACACACACACACACACACACACACACACACACACACACACTTATCTGACTCTGCTGACTGAAAAGTCCATAAATCATGGTACTTATGACCTAGGTCCCAGAATTCCTGGTGTGTGTGTGGCTGGGAGGGTGAAGAAGGTGGGGTAACAACATGACAGGAAATTGGAAGTAAGGAGCCAGCCACGTATAAAAAGGATCATGGGCGGGAAAGAAAGGAAGCAACAGAGAGCCAAGAGAGCTGTCTTACATCAGTGGAACTAGCTAGTTCCCTCATAGGTGACTTGACACACTGCCCAGAGAAGGTGCCACACAATGCTGTGATCTAACCTCCTTCTACCAGGCCCCATTTCCACGAGGTCCACCATCCTTCTACACCACCACATGGAGGACCATGCCTCCTGCTTAGAAACCTCTGGAGAAGAAAACACATCCAACTCATAACACATGTTCTCTCCAGAATTTCCCATTAACAGTACAGTGGCAAGAAAGACCCTGCTCAGCTGACACCTCATCTGTCTGGAGGAATGTGCTTTCAACCCATTTCAAGCCTTAAAAATGTATCACTGAGAGAGTGGCAAGGGGAACCTTTAAAAATCTCTGTTAAAACCAATACAGAAAGATGAAGAGACTCCTTGTCTGAAGATCAACAAAATCAAGCAAAGTTCTGCTTCCAAACACACCAACAAGCACTTGAGATACAATTTAAATATGGAGCATGCTTCATTTACATTTATTGAATATTTAAAACAGAAGAGGAACTTGGAAACGTAAATAGGAAAATGGAGTTTAAAAAACCTACCAAAAAAGATTTTTAAAACTCTACCTTGTAGAACAAGTGAACTAGCAAATTAGAAGCTGTCAGAAAGAGAATAATTGTGGCTGCAGGGTAAGGAAGGGTTCCTTAAACAAGACACTAAAATATAAGCCATAAAGAACAGCAATTAAACATTGCCCATAGTACCTCCTGTATGGCAGGCACCTGCTCAGCATTTTATATATGCTATCTCACTTAATCCTCCTGATAAGTCATTGGACCCGGCATTATTATTATCCGGATTTCACAGGAGAGAACAAAGCATTTGGACAATAACTAGCTTGCTGAAAGTCTGATAACCAGAAGGGGGGTGCCAGTATTTAAATGTATCATATGCTCTGGCTACTACCCTTTGTCTTTGAAAAACCCTACCCTCAAATTTTCTATAGAACTGAGATAGTGAAAAACAAAATTCTACAGGGAACAAATTTCTCAGAGTCCTGAAATGCACTCTGGAGGCACTAAGGTCCCTTAATGATGCTTGAAAACTCTAAATTACTCTGTGAATGAAGACAAGTTATTCAAACCATACCTCAGTTTTTTTGTGTATAAAATGAAACTGTCCATAGCCACCTCATAAGAGCATTAGAATCAACTCAGAGAATGTAGTTGGATATCACATTCTGAAAGTTCTTCAAAAAGCTCAAAAATATGGAGTTATGTTGTGATTGGTGACTCTGTAGCTAGAAATATCCCAGGAGAGATTAAAATGGTCCCTGAAATACTTATACAAACACAACCATATCAGCACTGTGTATAATAGTTTAAAAGTGGGGAGAATTCAAACTCCTGTCAGCTGAAGAGGTCAATTAACTGTGCTGTTCTGAGTCATACTAAAATATGGGTCCACACAAACAGGAAACAGATTAGGTGTTACAAGGGCTTGGAAGCAGGAGCAGGGATACTAAATGTCAATGGGTACAGAATTTACTTTAGGGTAATGTAATATTCTAAAGTTTGATACAGAGGTGGTTGTACCATTCTTTGAATATATTAAAATATAAATACACATTTAAGCCATGACTTTTGACTGGAAATATAGCTCAGTAGTCGAGTCCTTGCCTAACCACCCAACACCACAAAAATAAATAAACAATGTGGTTCAGGTTATAGAACTTATATAGATAAATTTGTTGTCTAAAAGAGATTCTATCTACAGTAAGTGTTCAGGACCTATGGTTATTTAGAGTCTGCTATATCCTTTGGCATGCTTAAATTGTTTAGACCTATGAGGTATTTTCCTTATTTAAAAAAAAAGTGAAAGAAGACTCCCAAATTCTATATGGCAAGAACAGCATGAAGGGTGAAGTCGGAAGGCTGGAAAGACTCCATTATGGGAAGTAAAGAGAAAGCCAGGCTCTGGTGTGTGGACCTGGGAGGGCCCTTCAGTGTCATCTGGCAACTCTGGGCTGCCATGATGGTGGAAACAACATGTGCCTGCCTCCACAGGATTCCTAACAGCAACACGTGAAAAACTATCAAGCCTCCATTTCCAGCTAGGTGCCTGTCCCCCCATGCACCATCCCCACTTAAGCCCTATCTTGGCCTTGCTGCCTGAGCTCTAGTCTTGCTCCCCATTTCATAGATAAGGAGACCAAGGTAAGAAGGAGTGTTCTCCACACCAGTGTTCCCTGTCTCCTCCAGGTCACCTCTTGCCTGATGCTGGCAACCAAGAAGTGCTTCCTGCAAATTTGTTTGATGTTTCATCATCCCAACACTAGACAACGTGTGCAGCTCCCTGTATTTGAGGTGGCATTCTAGACTTTTATGGGTATGAATGATTTAAATTACACAATGCACGGGTGAAGCTATAATCGTTATCTCTACTTTCATTAATACAAATGAGACACAGAGGTCAGGAAACAAGTCCATAGCCATACGGTAGGGTGGTGGAAAAACTGATTTGAATCAATGTGGTCTAACTACTAGAATGACTCTTAGTTACACTGAAACATTGCTTTTCCAGCTGAAACACATAGCACTGAATGAATATGCATGAAGATCTCATCTCAGCCTTCCTGTATATTGTTGGAAATCTTGACTAAAAAAGGGTTATGAAAATTTCAGAGTAGCAAAAATGCACACAAGTGGCTGAGTACTCTGCCTGCATTTCTTCTCTGGAGTGGGGAGGGGATGAATCTTAACCATTCTCCCTTGGGAATGGATAAAGGTCCTCATATTAGAGATGGTGTTTTCCATTACTCCATTAGAGACAGAGCTAAAGCTAAGATTGAAATACTAAAAAAGATTTAAGTGAAATAATATATAATAAATAAATCCACCTTTCCAGGCATGGCTACAGGAGGATGTCAGAGGACCTTAGAAAAGAGTAGGAAGGTACCTGATTCTTCAAACATCTTGATCATATTTTAAATCCCCGTAAGGAACATATCCATTCTGTATTTAAACTCATTAGTCAAGTCAGGTCAAAACCAAGCTATAAACCTTGTGCTCTTCTATGGCCCAATAGTCCTCCATGCCTTCTGTCCCTAAAGTCCATCACCAGCTACAGGTTTCCCAGGCTGTTCAGCCCTGTGTCCCTATGGACTCACACAACTCTAAAAGCATCTAGGAAAACAATCTACTTCCCAGAGATACCTGCTCAAAGCAAACAGGGATGGTGGGGTCCACTCCCTGGCCTCAGTACCCAGGAGCTGCCATTTTCTCTCTTTTGTGGAGCTGGGGAAACAATCTACCAACAGCCATTACTCTGGCACTCAGCAATGCAGCTTGAGAGGTGTCGAGACCAGGCTCTCTTCCTCACTTCTCATTGCTGTCACGGGATCTGCTGCTTGCCCCTGCACTCCCAGAATACAGTGTGATGAAGAAAGTCATCACAATGAAAGGTAGTGGGGTAGCTTTTGGTGCCATCATTTCAAGGTTGATGGGGAAGAATACTGATGCTCTTGGTTAACATGGAGTCATTGTATTGTCTATGAATATCATGCAGACTTTGAAGAAAACAGCCGCTTTGCAACTTGCCAGTTTGCATCCATCTGAAATAAAATACAGATGGTGCATTTGTCCTCGTGAGTTATCATTTATACTCACATGCATATACATCCTAAAAATAAATATATAGTCTCAGAACGGAGCGCACAACAGCAAGTGACACAGATTTACATACCCACATCAGCATCTTTGTAGAGAGACCTTATCTTTCTCATCAGCACCAGCTCCCTTGGTGCCAGCAGAGATTCACAAGTAGCAGTCAGCAGTGGTACTATCAAAATGTATTTTTTAAGCCCATTGTGATATTTTGACAAATTAAACGATTAATTAACAGCAATCTAGCAAACAGATCTCTGCTTACAGCTTAGAGTGGGAGAAACACACAGATCGCCATAAATGTTCTATCGTCACCATTACTGGGGAAGAATACGGCCTAATTAATTATAATTGATCACAAAGATTAGATTCAAATTCCACCAGCAGGGCAGAAGAAGCCCAAACAAGAGGAAATAAATCAGAAAACTATTCTCTGAATCCATAATGAACCAACAAGCTTTGGAGATAAACAGATTTGTTTTAATTGTAGTTTTTAAGAAATAATTTAAGAACATTTGGAAGTCTTTGGAGAGAAAATACAAAGTAGGGGAAGAGAGGGAGTTCAAATCAGGGAAGTACATATTCCAGGGAACACTGAGTTTCTGGTCTCTCCCTCCATGCAAAAAGTAATATATAAAGGGTTCACCCAGCTAAGTACTGGGCACCCAATGTGTGTGCCTTAGGGGTACACAAGCGGCCTTGTGGATAGTTCTTCATATGCTACAGGTCTTTCACAGTTCATAATGAATGCCTGCCTGTCCTGCCCAGCACCCATTTCCTCTCCCTCTGATTCTAAGGTCCTCTCTGGAAGGCACAGGCGTGGGCACAGGATGCAGATGATGGGTCTCTGCCCCAACTCCTCCCTGCGGCACCCTCAACAATGCACAGGCTAAAAGGAAAAAATTAGGCACACCAAAATCTTCTGAAAGTCTTAACAAAAGCAGAAGCAATCTGAGGAAGCCCATCCACGACCAACTCTCTATCTCTCTTGGTTATACACACACAAAGAAATGAAGTTCATCAGTGACAGGAAGAGAAGAAGAGGTGGACGACATAGGCCCAGGTCTAATGCACATGTCCTCAGCCTGGTAGTTTTGGGGTAGTGTGATGCAGGTTCCAAGGAAGCTCCAACATTCCACTGTGTAAATTACTTAATTCTTCAACAAAGCGGAGACCAACCAAGGAATAACCAGTCAGATACAGAAGAGGAACAATGCTAGGTGGGAAGAGAGCATTTCACAGATTCCTGGTTGGACTGCTAGAATTTCATCTACCAACACCTCATCACTTGTCTTAGACTCAGGATGGAGCAGTGGAGAGAGCTGGGATTTATGGGAGAAAGTGCTGGGTATAGGGTGTGGCTTCTTGACACTGACTAAGCATCATAGACTTTCTGAACCACAGTTACTTCATCTAAAGAATGGGAGCAGTGATCTTTCATTGGAGATGGAGAGAGGTAAATGAGATCATCTATTAAATGTAAATAAGTAACTGCATCTTGAGCAGCACATATGAACAGCTAGATCACACATGGAGCTTCAGCCTGCCATTATTCTTACTTCTCCCCCGTCTCTTGACAACTCAGCACTACAATAACCCAAACCTTCTTGATCCTGGAACAAGAGTTTGGCAAATGAGTAATTAGGAGCTAAAATCCTGCCCCATCTATAAAATATTAAAATCTGATTTTAGCTTAGAGCTTGTTGGATGTGATAGACAGACAGGAAGTGATCATGCATTTATTAATAGAGTTGGTTGTATTAATAGTGACCTCACTAATTTAAACTAACTTGGGAGAAGGCCCAGCCCAATTATGGGACACTCTTTTAAAACACAGTTTAATTAGTTTCAGACATAGTTAGTAACTGAAATAATTCTGAGAAGAATTGCCTCGGAGATCCTATGATGTGATGTAGCAACTCAAATGATTTATAATTGGCATATCAGAAGTTAGTACATAAAATATCAAGCCCATTCCTGTCATGTATGATGACATAGACAGGGTCCTGGTCTTGTGCCAGAAAATCTGGCTTCTCTGCCTCTTTACAAAATGGAAATGAAAAATCTGTGACATGAGATGAGTGTGAGGCTTAATTAAACAAGAAAGAAGAGAACTGCAAACCCCATGAGGCAAGGTTTATATACATCCAACTCACAATAGTACCCCATGTCCAGGAGAGCTTCCAGCAAATTTATAAATAGATGAATGAAGATACAAGAATATAATACAGACATTGGCACATCCAACATCAGGACTTGGAACCACAGAAATGTGGTACCCAAGCCCTGCACTGATTTCACATGTTCATACAGATCCGGGGGCATTGCTCTAGGTCAGTCTGGCTATCTTCACTACTAGGCACTCACTTTAGGAAATCTCTAGACATTTAACCCAGGAATTCAAGCCAGATTTTTCTGTCTCAGAATTTTGACATGGGACTCAGAGGCTCAGTCCTTCTCGGGTTAATTTCTAAAATAGTAACATGTAAACTGCAAAGCTGTAGTAAACCCTGGAGAACTTGTAGCTTAGGAAAGCAGGATTCATAGAGAAACAACAGAGGCTTCCAGAGAAACAAAATGTTCCACTCCTATTTCAAAGCCCCAGTTAACATCTTAGCTGCCTCCCTGTCTTTGATTTTATTGACATGTTTCCCACACCCTTAGGATAAAATATCCCACTATCTTTACTAGGAATAACAGCAAAATAACTTTGGTACAATGGAGAATGAATGTAGAACTGTTTAAGTCTGTCAGGGAGCCTAGGAGAGATGGCTCAGATTACTCCAGGGGGTGGGAATCTGATGCCCTCTCCTGGCCTCTAGGGGTACTGCATGCATGTTATAGGCAGACATACATGCAGGCAAAATACCTATACACGTAAAATGAAAAATAAATATATAAAAAAGCAAAAATAATTTCTCCAGGGATAAGTGATCTCTCCTCAACATACAGTTCTTGCATATGGTGTTGTGTTAAAACTAAGCTCACAGTGGTGAAAGAATTTATGTGTCCAAGAAATTATTTGCACATTATTGGTGCAAGTCAGAAGTGTATGTGGTATTAGCTGACTTCAGATGTTATGAAGCCAGTCACAGTGCCTGATGCTATGTGTTTTATTTCCTATTACTACTGCTAACAACTATCTTATTACTACTGTACAAAAAAGGTGGGCTGAGAATATGCTGAGTTACGAGAACATTGCCTCATACACATGAGGCTTTGGGTTGGGTCCCCATTTACAAAGGAAGGCATAATAATAACATGAGTGACTGGGCCTTAAAAAATAAAAGAAATGACTTATTGGAGAGTTAATAGGCAGCAAGAATCAAGAAATGCAATGCAACCCAGCCGTTCTGGCTTACATGCCGGCTTCACTGTCACACTCAAGGATGGAGGGAAAATTCTAAGATACTCTCTACAAGAAGGCAGTAGACCCCAACCATTTTATAACGATAAAACTTTTTTTTAAATCAAGAGATTTTGAAGATGTGGTTCTTAGAATATACATATTTAATGCACACTAAAAAATAAATGTGAAAATCACAAATATGTTGACACTGTTTTAAAATAAATTTGTATGCTATTAATGGAAAAAAATGAAAAAAAGGTATGTTTATGTGTGTCAAGAGAGGGGTTTAAAAGAACATAATTGAAGAACTACTTTTCTCTTCATGTAATCTAAATAGCAGTGGGTGTACTTAGACAATTGGAATCCCGCATTAGAAATCAAGAAGATCAACAGAATTGTGGGCCTGAAGATGGACATTACTTCAAAAACCACAGCTACCTCAGATTTCAGACATTACCTAGTTTCTAATTTATTATTATTGTGCATGTGAGGAAGAGTGTGGGCATGTGTGCCATGGAAGACAACCTTCTGGGGTCATTCTCTCCTCCCACAATAGGGTCAGGGATCAGACTCAGGGCATCAGGTTAGTGCAGCAAGCACTGTTACCCACTAAGTTATCTTTCCATCCCGACTTTCAGACACTTCTAAAAGGTTTCTTTAGGACTCCTTAGCAATGTTTTCATTTAGTAAAACCAGTCTAGAAATAGCCTTATTTTATTTCACCTGTCTTCTGCACTGTTTTAGCATTTTCTTGAAGGGAGAGGAGGTAGCCTTGGACTGGGTACATTCATGTTTGGCCAGTGAAACAGAGGCCACTTGGAGGGTTACAAATAGTTAGGGATCTCACACCTCATGTGTGAGTCAAAGCAATTCTCATCAGGGTTGGGAGGGTGGATGTGAAGGAGGCCTTTGCTGTGTTTTGGGAAATCAGACTCAAGTTCAGCTGCTGCAGTGGCCACAGCTGTCTGCAGTGCCGTGGGGGTCATTTCCGGCAGGACACCTAAGCCAAGGTATAATCCCTATATGCCTGCCTATTGCTGCAGCCAAAGAACATGGCTTCATTTTTCTTCCCTTCCTGAATTTCATGAAGCGCAGAATATAAGCAGGCCTGGCAAAGGTGATGGGAACAAGAGGTCTTATTGCAGACTTCCACTGCATTCTACCACTGAATACCTGGTGCTCAACAAAAAAGCCACAGCCTCAGACATGCTCCCCCTTGCCTCTCTTTCATATTAGCAGTCCCGTTTCCTCTTCCTGATAAGAACTGGTCAATAATGATCAAGTAAGCCACTTGCTTGCCTCCTCATTCAGTGGTAGTAGATACTGCTAAATGGCCATATTATTGTCTCAGCTTATAGTAAGAATGCAGCAGGCCCCAGAACTTAGTAGGGCCCCATACCTTAGCACAACTGACAGCATGATGGAAGTACCATTCAAGCCTTCAAACCCAGCACATAGGAAGTAATACCTGTCAAAGCAAGAGCAAAGACATAGTCCATTAAAGTCCATAGTTCTGAAAAAGTCTCTAAATGTACTAGCCTTGCATGTTGCCTTCTTCAGTTCCACTTCTGGCTAATTGTTCTTGCTAACTGAGGTGTGTCAACTCAGGATATGGTTTTTGTTCTTAAAAGCTCACCCTGAGAAATTGCTCAGGATAGCACCAGAGTCCCGGACACCCAGTGTAGTCACCGGCCAGCTAATAAAGACTTTCTATTGGCTTGAACCCGTGTCCAAGTAATCTTCTCTGGTGAATACTTCACAATAAGAACTAATGTGACATCCTCTGGTGAGATAAAGGGCTCTTTATTTAGAAACACAGACCTCTAAACAAAGAGACTACAAATTGTAGGGTTGTTAATAAAAAAAAAATTCTATACCTATCTATTCTGGCAGTGGTAGAAATGGCATCATATATGGATGGCTGGTTATAAGTATTGACTGCATAATGAGGCACAAAACAAGACCAGTGAATATCAGGAATGCCACACCTTCCTTCACTTTTTCTTTTCTTTTCTTTCCTTTTTATAAGAAAACTACAAAATACAATTCTCCGGTCAGAACAAAAATATTTTATGTGCTATCAAGACAGTGAATAATACATTCAATAAGCCCACAGATGGTGGTGCTGGCAGACAGACTGCTGACAGGGAAAGCAGACCCACATCCATGGTCTGCATCTCCTCCAGGAAGAAAAGGAATGCTGCCCCCTCAATGATGGAAAGAGTCCAATGTAATCCACTTGCCACCAGGTGGCTGGCTGGTCCTCCTGGGGAATGTTGCCATATTGTGAGCTCAGCTTTGGTCTTTGCCGTTGACATGTTGACATATTGGGCTCTCCACAGAAGCAGCCAGATCAGTCTAGGTGAGGGAACCATCCTGTTGAGCTCATGAATAGCATCTACCCCTGATCATACAGCCACATGTACTGGGGTAATTATGGAAGAAAGTTATAAGCCACTCCAAAAGATATCATCTTGTCCATGTGCTCACTGGCAGTCCAATGAGTTCCAGCTATCATTAGCTCCACACTTACTCCAAAAGATCCATCCGTATACAGAACTCTCCCTGACTCTGAGCCTCTAATCTGGACCCTATCACGTTCATTACCATTCCAACAAGGATTTTGCCACTGTCCAGTGTGAAGCTCTACCTCTAGCTATCTCTTGAGTTCTTCCTATGGGCAATTTCTGCTTTCCTGCTATAGTTAAGAGCCATCCCAGCAATCCATTCACATCTAATGATAAGACACTATTCAGAATTACCTATAGGATCAAAGGATCCAGTTTATCAGAAAATCTAGCAATGCAGGAATCACAAGGAAGATATGCTTAATGATCACAGCTGCCCACAGAATCCAGGAAGGTGATTCTCAAGGGAATGTCCAGAAACTGATGAGGCCCTGTGCCCAGCATACACAAAGGCTCCCACACCTGTCCACTACTGCCTCAGAAATTCATGGCTTCTCCTTCCTTTATGGCTTCAAGATCTCATAAAAGTACCTCTACCTCTCACTAGCCAAATCAATGATGATGAGAGAGAATCTTGGATATGGAGTTCTAAAAATTAAAAATGATGCAATCAAGAGTGGGTGAGCAAATAGTTGCTTTTGTTATGGGAAAGCCTTTTAGTAAATTGAGTTAACAAAGTTTCATCAAAGATTGATTCGTGCACCAGGCAGCACTTAGATCCAGATAGAGATTCAGACAGACCAGTGATGCGATGCGGACAATGAGCGTTTGTAAACTGTGTGGAAATCAAGTATAGAAAATGAGTTCAGTAAGGTTACAGCTGGAGGTCTGCCTCATTTGGACAGGATCTGATTGACTGCCTGTGATTGGCTGACGCTTGACTGCTTCTGACTGGCTAAGAGATGTTTGTTTCACTCCTAAGTCAGGCTTTCAGTTGGTTTAAATAATGAGTTGGGTTGTAGTTCCTTACATAGGGCCTCATAGGATGGAGGAATCATATAGCCAATGGCCTTCTGCACATTTAATTGAACTTGCTCAATGTTCAGAAGATGTTGCTGAGTTGACAACAAACACAAGAGACTGCAGTGTACTTCGTGACTATACAAGTGTCCTGGGATGAAACACAGCTAAGTAAAGATTTTTAGCTAGAAGTTGGGGGAGTATAGAAAGCTAGAATGAAAGGATCTCAGTAGTCATGTGACTAGCTCTTCATTTAGAACAGATGTCTAGAACATCATGAAGCTGACCTAAGGTATTAGCAATTATTGGTATAGTCAAGATTCAAACCCATAAACGGCTAGAATTTTCTTTCCACCATTTGAGTATGCAAGGTTGCCAAAGCATAGCCTTTTCCCTGACAAGCACCATGAGCTGCAGTTCACTCTACTAAACTCAGGAAACTGATATACAACTTTAGACACTAGATACACATGCACACACCCCTGTACATATTAATGTAGCTGTGCTTTAAGGGGACATTTAATTTTCGGTAGGAAAGGATCTTGGGTTAAGAACTATTAAGACACCCAAACATCTCTCCTCTAGTTTTCATTCCTTGTTTGTTCTTCCATCTAGCCTCTGATATAGGGCTCAAATCCTTTGGTCATGAGAAATGAATATTCTCTCATCTAAGATAAAAATCCACCCTCTGTTTATCTGTACAAATAGATTATGATTCTACAATAAACTCTCCCTAAGCCAGGCTTTCCTTTGTCATGGTCTACAACTACCCCAGTGAGCCTGGGAAGCCTGTCTTTAAGTCTCAAATCCTCTTTTTGTTCCTTCACAAATCTGTCCCCACAGCTTCACCATCCTGGCTGATTATCACTACCCAGATAAACATGAGCGCAACATATTACCATATCTAAAACCCAATCACACTTCAATTTCCCCGGTTGCAGATTAGGGCAACTTAATCCTTTGGAGAGAAAATTTTTGGCAATATTTTTGTCCTTTGGTGATAAGGGTTGGATTGTGATTTTTGCCAGACATACATGAAGAATAGGAGGGCTGTGCTACACCCTGCTTTGCCAAGCACCTGTACCCAACAGCCCTTGGGAGGATTGAGAGGAGCCCGGGGAGAAGCAGAGAGAGAAGTATAATCATTGCCAGAGCCCAGTGAGGCAACGTCATTTCTCTGAACAAAGTAGGGCTGACTCTTGTCGTATAGCTCAAGACTCAGTTAAATCTCTTACTTTACCCTATCTGTAAAGCTAAAGATTTCTTTTTATCTAAAGACATAGATGATCTTATCTCAATGGCATATGTTCACAGACAAAGAGATGGAAGGGCCCCGATGGAAGCCTCAGACCCAATTCACCAACCAGCTTCATGGCAAGAGGAAATAGAAAAGAAAGCATGATGTGTTGCTGTGTAGATTGAGCTTGAGCCCAGCCTACAGTAGCTTAGAAATCTGACCAGTCCACCTGCCCAACTGCTCTTCTTCCTGAAGACTGCTGGAGACACATCAAAACATAACTGAGAGAAAAGGTCTGTGAAGGAGCAGGGCTGAACATTTGGATTTCTGTATACTCTGAGATGCCCCATGTTCAGAAATTCATTCTCTCACCTATAGGGGCAAGGTCAGAGATAAGATCGAGCTGGCTGGCCTAAAGTTGGTCTTTGTTAGACACAGTTCTCTTGTTCCTACTGAACCAGGACACCCACCCTCCAGCCAGGCAATTGCTGGAAGAAGGTAACTTGGCCAAACCCTGAGTGAGAATAACTTGCTTGCTTGCCAAGCCTTATTCCTGATTCATCTCCAGAACTTGCCCATTTCCCAATAGAACAAACACCAAAATAGATAGGTTTTCACAAGTCTCTGACAGGAAGGGGCGGGGGGGAAGGGTCCCTGTTCAGCTTAAAACGGTTCTGCAGTGTGAGGCTCCAGAGAATTCTTGAAGAGATTGGCATTGGCCATGCGTAGGCCAGAAAGTATGCTTTCCAATTATCTGACATCCTCTTCCAACACATCCAGGGCACTTTATGCATCTCATTTGCATCAAATTCATTTTAGCACATTTTTGATTACTCTTTTATTATTCCCTTTCTGTCCCAAACCTTCAATAACGGAGCTTTATTATCTTAAGTAATTCCTAGTCTTATAAGCAACCTTTACTCTCTACAACGCCTGCACTTCCACTCTCCATTAGCTACCTACCCCAAAGGCACATATAAATCTTTCTCACGACCACTCCCGTTAATGGTACAAATACCTCAAATAAAATCATCAAAACCTAGAAAGGATCTGTCAATCATCTGTCCAGATGATACTAAAACTTGGTTAGAAAATACTATTTTTTTTAACACCCATTATTCCTTATGTTAAGACACTGAACTTTTCAACGTAATCATCAGTAACTCACTTCATGATTTTCTATGTGAGATACCTCAGCCACAATAATGAAACCTGTCCTGAGAGTTTGGAAGTTGAGCCAAAGGTTCAAAAGGCCAGGACGAGACAGGAGAGAACGAACATAGAGAGGGATCATAAGGAAGAAGAATTTGAAGGAGCCACCTGTCCTGGTTGATTTAGGGGGTATCTGTTCATTTGTTTGCTCTTACCCTTGCTGTGAGCTAAATTTATATGGGCAGAGAAACCTCAGTTGAGAAAATGCCGCCATCAGACTGCCAGTAGGCAAGTCTATGGGGCATTTTCTTGGTTAGTGATTGACATGGCAGGGCCCATCTCATTGTGGGTGGTGCCAACCCTGGGTAGGTGGCCTTGAGTTATATAAGAAAGTAACTAAGCAAGTCATGAGAAGAAAGCCAGTAAGAAGCACTCCTCCATGGCCTCTGCTTCAATTCCTGCCTCCAGGTTCCTGATTTGGGTTCCTGCCCAGGTTCCCTCAGTTATAGAATTGACCCAAGAGTTGTAAGCTGAAATAATCATTTCCTCCCTGAGTTGCTTTTGACCATGGTGTTTTATCACAGCTATAGAAACCTAAGACACTACCTCATCTCCTGTCACTGTCATGTTCCAGGGTCAGCATGTCTACCCACCTCCCTGAGGATTTGTACTCAGAAAGTGCCAAGTTATTTGTCTAGGAAGCCCATGACAGTAAGAAAGAGACCAGATGACAGTAACAGAGGTTCAAGAACGGTGGACCCACATCACCTGACTGGGTCAAATCCCTTTAAATCCTAATTTCTGAACTTCTAAGCCATGACCTGTGTTGTTCCTATCTGCAGACCACCCCTAGAGTTTTAACGTTGCGTGATAGCCCAAGCTCCCTGTGCTCATTGACCCACATGGAATCCTTCACCATGCAGGGAAAACTCCCCACCAAGAAGGAATTACCAACTTCACACAGAGAGGTTAACAACCACAGGGCGAAGCTAACGGTTCCTGCTGCATCTTTCCTGCTGAGACTCTAGAACTGAGACTAGAGGAGTGAGCAAATGTTGGGCAACAGGAGACAGGTGAAAAATGAGCTATGGACTCCCCCCCTACTGGAAGAGGCAGGGTGTCTGGTTAAATCGTAATGGCTGGGTTTATGCAAGCACAGGAGGACACTTGCCCCGCTAATCCCCCGAGAGAAAGTTGTCGGTGTATAACATCTCCACCTCATTAGAGCTTCGGTTCATTTATTAAATATTGAGCACGTCAGATGGTTCTCTTTGGTGCGGAAGAGCAGAGTCCTTGTTCTTAGAGGGGGATGCCGTGTATCCTCCTGAGAAAGTCCAGTTGGCCGTGCTAATTACAAACAGATTTCTCATACACTGTTATTTCTTCATCTGCCCAGGAAGTACACGCTGCACCACAGGAGATGTGGGACAGAACTTCGTTGCTAGGAGTCCTAATGATACTGGCAATTAATTATTCACACCAGTAGAAGAGAGAAACTTAATGAGCAACTCGGCAATGGAAGCCACTCTAGGAAGTTGGGCAAGATGGGAAAGAAACATCAAGACCCCTGGTTACTTATTCATCCACTGATCATTGGGCAGAACTAGAAAGGGCCTAGACTGAGACCTTCATTGACAGTTAATAGAAAACAGATCAGGGAGAAAAAAGCAACTCTCCCAAAGCAATATGAGAGTGGCTGTGAGCTCTTACTGAATGCTGTGTTCCAAGCATTTTTAAAAATCTGTTTAGTTATTGAGAATTTCATACATGAGTACTCTATTTATATCATTTTCTTCTTCTTCTCCTTTCTCCAACCCTCCTGTGGCACTTTACTACTTCTCACATCCATGGTCTCTTATTCTTGAATTATTACTGTTACATATATATATATATATATATATATATAACTATATATAATATATAATATAATGTATAATTACAAATACAACCTCCTGCATTCATTTAGTGTTTTATGTATGTACATATGTGTGTATTTGTGTCTGTGTATCTGTGTGTGTGTGTGTGTGTGAGAGAGAGAGAGAGAGAGAGAGAGAGTGTGTGTGTGTGTGTGTGTGTGTGTGTGTGTGTGTGTGTGTGTGTGTTAGTCTAACAGATTGGGACTGGATAACCTACCAGATGCCTCATCCCTGAAGAAGACTTATTCTCCCCTCTCAGTAGCCTTGAATTGCTTTGTAGCTCTTCATGTAGGGCTAGGGCCCTTCTGAGATTTCTGCCGTCCACACTGGCATGTCAATTGCTGTTGTCAATTTTTAGGTCTTGCTTAGGCAACCATATTGTTGAGAATTTTATCCCAGTGTCTTTGTCTAATCTTAACAACCGTGTAAAGTGAATGCTTGACACATTCCCTTCATCAGTTACCCCAGCAATGCCAGGAATGCTTTGCTCATCTGGAGCTTCACTTCAGAGCACAGTCCCTGCTTAACTCTCAGCAGCCTGCTTGCCATTCCCTAGACACAGCTTCTTGAGCTAGCAAGTGAGAAGGAGCAGCCCAGAGTGAGTCCTAGCACATAGATTTTCAACCTCTCTGAGGAATATTGAAACTACAAGATGGAAAAAGTCCAGGTAGCATGAGACCAAGTAGCCTCTGTGACACGTTGTACACAGTCCAGATTCAGTGTTCTTGTGACCTGTTTCCCATCCAAGAATACTTGTTCTGTCAAATTCAAAATTAATCTCTCTCTTTTTTTTCCAGGCAAGCTTGAAGGAGTTTCTGGGTTTTGAAATAAAAATTCCTCTTTCTAACATACTAAAGTATTTTTCAGTCTTGACAAGCAAAGAAATGCTGACATATGCTAGAACATGAATGACCCTTGAGGACATTCTGCTAACTGAAATAAGCGAGCCACTGAAAGACAAATGCTGCATAATTCCACTTAACATGAAGTAACTGGAGGAGCTAAAAATTACACAGATAGAAAACCTAACTGTTGTTTTCAAGGGCTGAAGAGAAGAAGGGAGCATTTCCTGTATATAGAGGTTTCATTCTGGGGGGACATAAAGAGTGATGGAGATGAATGGTGATAATGATTCCACAACATAAATTGTTTAATTCTGCAGAACTGTATACCAAAAATTGTTAAGATGGCCATAGGTACCTCATTAATGTATAAGATGATATTTGTATTTATTAATCCACTGAAAATAAAAACAAATAGTTAACATGACAAATTATATGTTGAGCATATTTTGCCCAAAAGTAGGAATCAAAGTGTTTTTTTAATTTTTCCTTTCTAAATTAGCATATATGCATACCCATAAATCTAAATGCCAAATGGAAGCAAGTCATGTCGAAGGTTCTAATGAGGAAATAATTACAAAGTACAGTTTTTTTCCAGAGTAACTGAAGACTTGGAAGGGAAGTGTATCTCCTCATTAGAGGACAAGGTATCTTCTCATACTGAACCAATAGGAATAATCATAAGTAATACCAATTAAGAGTAAACTGACCATCTGAGCTCCTGCTATATTCTGGCTTCTAAGTGCTTTATATGTATTATTCATTTAACCCTAACGAATCTTCAAAAGAAATGGTATTCTCACTGCATTCACTAGTTTACCATAACCCAGAGAAGAGGGATATTCAGGAACTGAACTCAAGAGGGCATTGTTTCCTAGTCTGTGGTTAGGTGTTGGGTGGACAATTAGGAGTCCCTACATCCTATGTTCTGTTTAAGCTCCCCAATACAAATAAGAGCCTTTTCAAATTCCATGGGGGAAAAAATGGGTAGGTTATGTTGATATTTGAAGATTCAACCCATGAAAAGGAGAAAACGTGTGGAATTTGTCTTTCTGGGTCTGGGGTCCTCATTCAGTATATTTTTTTAGTTCCATTTGTTTACCTACAAATTTCATGGTTTTATTTTTCTTTATAACTGAATAGTATTCCATTGTGCATATGTACCACATTTTCATTATCCATTCATCAGCTGAAGGTCATTTAGGTCGTTTACATTTTCAAACAGAGCAGCAATGAGCATGGCTGAGCAAGTATTTCTATAGTTGCTATACAGAAATAAGCCATATAACTATGTAAATAACCATATAAAAACTATATATATATATATATATATATATAATATGTATACATATATTAGGATATCAAGTCCTTTGGATATATGCCAAGGATTGGCACAGGTGAGCCAAACTGTCCATTTACATTTAGCTTTTTGAGAATTCTCCACACTGATTTCCCACAGTGGCTGCGCTAGTTGGCAATCTCACCAACAGTGAATGAGTGTCCTCCTTCCCCCATGCTTCCCCCAGCATTTGTGCTCAGTTGTTTTGTTGCTCTTAGCCATTCTGACGGGGGGAAAATGAAATCTCAAAGGAGTTTTAATTTCCATTTCTCTAATTGCTAAGGATGTTGAACGCATTTTAAAATATTTCTCAGCCCTTTTTGTGTCGTCTTGTGAAAACTCTCTGTTCAGCTCCGCAACCCATTTGTTAATTGGGTCATTTGTTTTCTTGACTCTTTGTATTTGAGTTCCTTCTAAATTTTGGATATTTATCCCCTCACAGAAGTATAGCTGCCAAGGGCTCTCTTCCACTCTGCGGGCTTCCTCTTCGCTCAGTTGATTGTTTCCTTCGCCTTTTGGTTTTGTGAGGTCGTGTTCATCAAGTCTTAGCCTTAACTCCTGAGAGAATAGAGTCTTATTCAGAAAGTCCTTTCCTGTACCCACAGCGTATACAGTAGTACTTCTGTTTTCTTCTAGCAACTTCAGTGTTTCACAATGAGTTCTTGGATTTACCTAGAACTGATTTTTGTGTAACCACAGAATCCACACAAGTAAAGGGGGACAATGGTTCAGGATGGGGGACAGAGCTCTCGAGAGGAGAAAGGGGAAAAGGGAAAAACAGAGGAATTTTGATTAGGGAGGAAAGATGGAGAGCAGTAGAAGATAGAGAGGGAGAGAGGAGGGAAGGAGGGCTGTAATACCAAAGATAATTGAAAAGCCACAGGAAAACATTAATTTATGTTTACTTAAAATACAGAGGAAGAGAGAGATCACATTCTTCATACACAAGACTTGGAGGGCTCAATTTGGAACTGACCTGGAAGCTTCATCCCTGAGGACAAGCTCTCATAACACCCAAAAATGCTTTGCAAAACGCCAACAGAGAAAAACAATCAATAGTCATCCAAAGCTGTAAAGCATGTGAACCACAACAGTGACCATCTCAGCAAGCTATCTTCAAGAGTGCAATAGTAGCACTTATATCTTAGAAGTGACCAACAACTGTCTAATTAAACTTAAGGCCTGACCAGTAGGGAGGAATTCATTCCTCGTACTTTAAACTCAGCCAACTAACTATGGCTGGTGAGGTGATGTTGCTCAACCTCAGCTGATACGTCTTCAGTACAACCTACAGCTCAGGGAACATTAGAGAAGAAAGGGTCAAAATTGAGGAAGAGGCAGAGGCCAGGACATCTCCTGAGACAATTGTGTCTTCTGTATATGATATGGAAGCTATAGCCATGAAATCTCAATAATAATATGGCTGCCTAAGCAAGACCAACACAATGACAGCATCAGCTGAAATACCAATATGGATAGGGAAAATCTTACCAGGCACCACATCTGGTTGAAGAGCTAGAGACAATTAATGGTTTGTGAGAGAGGAATAACCAGTCTTCTCCAAGGAGTTGAACCACCTTATAGATTATTCAATCCCAAATTGTCAAATCTAAACACATACACATATAAACAGAACTAAATGAACTCAGCAGGTTATACATATATATATATATATATATATATATATATATATATATATATATACTTATATACTTACACATATGTATATGTGTGTGTGAATGTGTGTGTGTAAAACAATAATTAAAGAAGAGGTGTCAAGAATTTTCGAGGGAGTTGGGGGACACAGGAGGAGCCAGAGGGGAGAGAAGGAGGGGTGGAAACAATGTAAATGTAGTATTCATGTGTGAAATTCCCCTCCACAAAATTAAAATATTTAATTTAAAAAAAAAGAAAGAAAGAAAAATCAGGTAGGCAGGATGCTAGAGAGATAGCTCAGAGGTTAAGTGCTCTGACTGCTCTTGAAGAAGAACCAGGTTCAATTCTCAGCACCATCATGGCAACCCACAACTGTCCATAACTCCAGTTCCAGGGGATTGGATGTCTTCTTCTTTGTCTTCTTACCTCCACAAGCACCACACATGCATGTGGTACATGTACATACACTCAGGCAAAATTCCCATACACATAAAATAAAATAAATAAATAAATCTAAAAGATTTTATTTTTTTTAATCTGGTAGGCATCCACCTACAGGGAAGCTTCCTGGATACTAGGAAAGAAGAAAGTCTTGAGTAAAGATTTTATAAATGAAACTCATAATTTCATTTCAAATTGTCAGTCCAGGTGATTTAAACCATGGCCTCAGAAGTGAGGAACCTTATTGCGTTTTGATCTCCGCCTCAATATTAAAACTCATAGATCAATGTTGTTGTCTTTTTAAATATTCCCTTTGGCTACATCAGCTGTGAGTGAGAGGACATGCCAATCTTGATGGAGCCAATGACAGTGAGTGTTTGGGAGGTTTGTGGACTCTAGCAGGACTCGGTATCATCATTGTGACAAGGAAGCCAAAGCAAATTTGGGAATGAAATGTTTATATTTTCTTATTGTTTAAAATCTGTAGTGTTTTGATCGTGAAGAATTCAATTCTTCTGTTTTGTGCTTGTTTCTTAAACCAGGGACCTGAACCAGCCCCAAACTCACGGCGCAATTGAAACCTACCCAATGCACAGAGCAACCCAGGGACAGCTCTTGTGTCTTCTGGTAACTTTGGGAAAGGTAGAACTCTTTCTGTTTCACTATCACACAGGGCCAGTACAGGTGAGAGATTGGGGGAGGAATGGTCAGGCAGAGCAGAGGACAAAAGACAAAAATGAATGAACCAATCTCACAAGTTGAGAAAAAAAGGTATTGTGAGTGTCAGAGCCAGAGTTACATAGTTTAATAGTCAGAGAAAAGTTAACTGCCTAAAGAAAAATGCTGTTGCTTTAGCAGAATCATCTCAGTTTGCATCTAGTGCTCAGGATACAAAGAAAAGACACACACAGATAGGAAACATCTGAGTTCAGTCTGAAACACCTGGCTCACACGTTTTGTCTCCTATGAAAACTATTCAATAAAATAACTTGTTTTTATTAAAGGTTGCCAACCAGAGAATTACATTCCAGCCACCTGAATGTCTGGCAATACTTTATAATCCAGAGAATATAAAGGAGATAGATCTGAAAAAGCAAGAAGGAAAGAACAAAGGCCTCTTTTGCAAAACAAAGACAGTATTGCCAGTGTGATCAACTCCATCAAGTGAAAGATACCATACATGCCCCTCCAATTATGATGAGGCTGCATTCCCAATAGACCCGATACAGTGAAAACCCCACCAGTTGTACTCTCACTGAATGTTCCTAACCTACCTCATGACACAGCATAGAACACAGTACAGTGTAGAGACTCGGTCACATCTTCTCAGGACCACCTGACTGCTGGGACTTGTTCTCTTCTGCTGTCCAACATTATAAGACACTACTGTACACCATATTGCTTTCCTAAGAAATTATTGACTTAGAAATGGATGTGTACTTTCTACTGAGTGTACACACCTTCTACACCATCACACTGCCAAAAAAGAAAAAAAAGAAAAGAAAGAAAACCTCCATCAGATTATTGTAATTGGGAACTATATTAAAGGAGTTTGGAAATATAGGGCCTAGTGATCTCTTCCCATTCTCTCCCTGTTCTTTACCCATTTCCAGACACTGTAGTAAACAGGGTAATTACTGAAGATTATCTAGAGTCCTAATGTTTGTTAATAGGTTCTGCCCTGATGAAAATAACCAGTCTACATAGGAGAAAGAACATGTACAGTCTAGAAAGAACAGCTATATACATGAACATTTCCTTTATACAGAAATAGCCCCAGCCTGTGCAAGACACAGTCTCACCATTTGCTCTTACCATGGTCTCCCCTTGGGAAGAGTGGCTATCAGCAGGATGGCTGGGAAAGCAAGTAAAGCATTATAAAATTGTTAATTGTAGAATACTGTGTTACCAGGGTAGCAAAAACAGGAAAATAAAAGAATATGGATGGACTTGAGACTTGTTTAAGGAATGCCTTTGGGTGTGGTCGCTCAAGAGTCACTAAAGATTTTCTCTTCAATAATTGCTCTGCAGTTCCCTCTCCTGTATCAAGGACCAGAAAACCTATAGGAGTTCTAAGGAACTATGTTTAATAGAGTTCTAAGCCCATAGGAGATCTTTAACAATTTTTAAGGAAATGTAATCAAGACCTAGACCTGAATGCAAGTTCTGACTCGGTGAAATGTTTCTGAAAGTGCATTATTGATCATAATAAATAAAATCCAAAACATTTTTCATGGTTTACTTTTCATGTTTTATTCATGTGTTAACAAAAATAAAATTAGTAACAACTATTTTGTCAAATATCTACATGTGCTAGACATTGCCAGACATAGAGAGATACTTTGCATATATTATTTCTGATCCTTAAAAGAAGTAAAAACCATGTGTTATTGCTGATGCTTTAGAAATAAGAAGAGAAGACCTGGGGGAAGTGAAGGGGGAGTTCTGTTTGGAGAATCAGAAGACCAAATCATGCTTCCTATCCAAAGTCACAGAGAAATATGGACTAAAATAGTATCAACTCTGCCAAAGAGCTGAGCATATATTAACTGAGAGACACTTCCAAGGACTCAAGGCAAACAGGACTGTGAATCCACAAGAGTAAGTGCAGGGAGCAAGCAAATTCTTCATTTCTATAACCTAGCTTTCTTGGATTTTATGTCCAGATGGGAGCAGACAGCCAAGTAAGGAACAGACTAAAAAAAAAAAAAAAAAAAAAAAAAAAAAAAAAAAAAAAAAGATGGTCAGCCCTAGCAATGTATAGAGAAATTTAAGTCAAAATAATAGTATCCTGTTACATAGTTGAAAAAATCTTAAAATTTGATTTCCAACTGTAGAACAACAATCGTATTTTTATACAATTGGCAGAAGAAAATTGGTATAATAATTTTCAAAAGATATTTGGCAAAATTTAGTAAACCCAGTAGATAGGCCACAGATAGACAGATAGATAAATCTGCACTCTAAGCATGGAATGTGTATGATCTCATTTCTAGAATTAAGTGACCTCCCATAAACCAGGATTCATGAAAGCGTCAAAGTACTCGAACAGGGACACAACAGAGGAACATTTTTATCATTGTCTTAGCAGTAGCAGATGTAAAGTTTACCCTACGATCTCATAACCAGGAGTTTTCTTTTTGAGCCTGCAGAGTATGAACTGACCATTACGAGGCTCTAGAAAATATAAAAGTAGCATCTGGTGGGTTACTGTCTCTAAGGTATCTGGAAAGAAATTGTCTAGATACTCCTATTTTCAACCCAAGCCACTCAGAATTTGAATAGAAAAAGCAAATACTTATTATCCAAAATAATAAAACCATGAAGGACAGTCTCTTCAGTAAACAAGAGGCATGATATAAAACAAACAGAAGAATCATATTTCTAAAACATTCTAATGCTAGAACCACCAAAGAGGCCACAAAACATTTTAAACAGTTAATTATGGAAAGAACAGAAAGCTATCAAAAGAAACAAATAATAAAAAGTTGGAAAAAGATCAGAGTAGAACATCAATGAATAAGAAACTAATGACCTGGGTGAAACAAGCACCATAAAAGACGTAATGTTTTATTTGTGGAAGCTGAGGGTGAATTCTCTTCCATTCATTATAGTATTCTCTACATTTTTCAGCTTCTCAGTGCAAGTTAATTTTTAAGAAGTAATGAATGAATAACCTCAGTGAATGAGTTAAAGATTAAACACAACTGAAGAGAGAACTCTGAAGAGGAAAGTATTTGTAAAGAAATAACGGAGAATTGAGCTTTTAGAACTAATGATAGGAAAAGTGTAAAGTGTTGGACAGCATGAAACATAGCATGAGAAAGCTCCGACGTCCAACACAGTAGTTGTAAATAGCAGGGCTTCCCAGAACTGAGGAAAACTGTAACTCAGTAAACATGATGTTTCATGGGCAGAGAAGTGAAAACAAATTCACACAGAAAACCCAATTTAAAACACCAAACGCTGAGGTGATGATTTTAAAGGCATCAAGGGAAACAGCCCAGACCACTTCTAAAAGAAAAGAATGTCACTAACTGTAGATTTCTCAACAGTGATAGTTTAAAGGAAATATCGTTCAAGTTCCAGGATAGAGGTCAGAGTGAAGGGGGCTGTCCACCAGCAGCAACACTTCCCCCAGAGAATGAGAGAAATTAGAAAGGATTCCCAACTGGATAAAAAAGGCTGGAAAACTCAGAGCATGATCACCAAGTAAAATTGTTCAAAGCACAGTTAGTCCAGGTTCACATTAACTATAAAATCAATAATAACCATGGTAACCCAGTGACCCTAAACCAGACAGTTTTTACATATTAAAATAGGGAAAGAGAGGATTCAGAAGATGTGAAAGCTCTGTACGCAGTTCCGCAGAAGGCGGGAAGACTTTAGAGAACACAGCCAAACACGCATGCTAAAATCTTAAGGGTAACCTTTAAGAGATGAAAACAGACGGCATGCATTTCAAATAGTGGGGAAGGGAAGAGGGAATTAAAAATAACAATCCACAGAAGGCGGGAAAAAGAGGGGGAAACAGCCTCAGGAAGAAACACGAGAATAAGATGAGGGACGCGAAGTCAGCTATCTCATGAATTAGAATTCACCTGTGTGAGCTACCCATGGAAGTCTTCGAAAACCAGAGAGGTGCCAGGCATGGTACTGAGTTCCCGTAATCTCCAACCTTAAGAGACTGAAGGATCCGGGAGTTCATGGTCACCTCCACCTACATAGAAAGTTGAGCCCAGCCTAGGCCACATGAGACCCTGTCTCAAAGCTGCAATAGAAGCAAAGTGAGAGGTTACCACAGGGCTTTTTCTAGGAAGAGATGAGTCCCAGAAAGTCAAACCAAAAGACAGCTAAACAAAAGAAGAGAAGGCAGAAGTTAACGCTACTGAGAGAAACAAGAGTTGAAATAATAGCATTCTAGCTCTCACACTTACCCCACTGGGAAAACCTTGAAGTTCAGAAAGGCGCAGAACGGAGGCAATCTTCCTACACATTTGGTAGAAATACAAATTCGTATAACTATTTTGGAAAGATCTTTGCATATATATGTATGTATGTATGTATGTATACCTTAAATCTGGCAATATTAGTCCTAAGTAAATATTCTAGAGAAACTGTTACACAATATTCTTGGATTTATTTTCACAAATACAGCCTAAAGCGTATTGCCAAAAAGACTCTAAGCAGGAACGATGAAGAGCACTCAAGGACTTGCAAAGGAGTTATGCAACCAGTGATATGAATGACAGCTACATGCACAGGATGGATTTCAGAACAAGGTTGGGGAGCAGTGTCAACTTACAGTATTTTATTTGCATGAAGCTTAAATTCTTTCAGAACAACAGTAGACGTTTTTGTAAAACTTTGCAGAAGTGATAAACATCAACTTCATGGGAGGCCATACAACCAGGCAGGAGTGTAGCATGAATCTTAAAAGTTCTTATTAATAAAATCAAACCCGAGGCCAGTTATTGGGGTCAATGCTGGTAGATCAGAGAGACAGAACAAGTACAGCTACCTCACCTCGCCGGATCCTCAGCTGGTCTTGTTTCCTCAGACTGGAGGCCTCTGAGTCCTCATCCGGAATGGGTCTCAGCTGAATTGCTGCTCAAAAGTCTGAATGCTTAACCAGCCAAATGCTTCTAGTTTCTGGTCCTCATGCCTTATATACCTTTCTGCTTTCTACCATCACTCCCTGGGATTAAAGGCTCGCTTTCTGGGATTAAAGACATGAGCCACCATGCTTGGTTGTATCCTTGAACTCATGGATTTCTGCCTCTGGAATGCTAGGATTAAAGGCGTGTGCTACCACTGCCTATCCTTTATGTTTAATATTGTGGCTGCTCTGTCTCTGACCCCAAATAAGTTTATTAGCATGCACAATATTTGGGGGAATATAATACTACACAGGAGCAACAATCTTTTTAAATAAAATTATGTGAAGAAAAAAATACAAAGTGTTAAATTTGGGTAATGGGTGACATACCCGTGGATGTTTCTGGTCTCTCTGACAGTTCCTATTTTTAAAATGACGTATCCTTATGAATGAACTCCGTAAAAATTGAGGACAAGGAAAAGACAGCAAGTGGCAATGAAGAGGAAAACAAAGCAGGTGCTTTTCCAAGATGATGGGGCTGAGGGGCAACTGGATTGATGCACCGGCCCGTGCAGTTTGACTGCAGAACCCATTCCTTTCCTGTTCTCCCAGCTGTCGAGGGAGTCAGTTTGAATAATCTCTTCAGTTTGGAAGAGCCAACCCTGGTCCTCTCCCCCATCTCTTTACGTGCACAGTCTCATTCTTCCCTAACCTTCCTTCCCACCAGCCCTGCACAGTCTTCAACCCCTTCCAGCCCTGAACATCAGAAGCAGGTGCTATGACTTTGGCAAAAGAGATGAATACACTGTGAATTTTAATGGGTGAAGGCAGATGGGAACATCCTCGGAGTGTCGCCTTTCTACACTTTATGTGAAAATTTATACTTCTTCACTGTGGAAATAAATTAATAATACCGCCAGCTAATTACTCTATAAATTAAGAAGTATTTTCCAATTGCCTTCTCAGATCCTTCCATTGTGCTCACAGTCTTTTGATCTGGGAACAAGACAAGAACCAGTGAAGCTAATTATATAGGTAGGAAAATACTACAATGCTATACATGGTTAAAACTTTAAAAATAAGACCCAAAGCATGTGTGTGTGTGTGTGTGTGTGTGTGTGTGTGTGTGTGTGTGTGTTGTGTGTATGTATGTATGTATATATTGAGAGACTGAAACTGAAAAATTAAAACTACGTATAAACTAAGATATCTTGGGAAAATATTCCAAAGCACAAATATTCACAGGGAATGAAAATCTTGCTGGAAGGGACCGGTGAATGGTGAATGACAGGTAAGAATGAGTGGCCATGACGAATGTGAATGAAATGGAATCTCAGTGTGGCATTACAACCAAAAGGCAACTGCTTCTTTGTTTCTGATCACATAAAAAAAGGACTGCCTGGAAAAAGCAAATGCTCGGTTCTCTTTTTATACCCGATTAAAGAGCACCTAGAAAGCACACTGTGTTTGAGTCTTTGGAGATATTAATAAATAGAACAATGAATGCTGTTCCATATCAGATGGTCTAAAGGTATCTCACTTACTCAGTACCACTATGGGCCAGGTCAAAATATAAAGAGCTTCTGTATAGTAGTTTGGTTTCACTCCTGAGCAGAATCAAAAGAAAAAAAAAAAAAACTTGCATTAACATTACCTTCTGTGCCTCTTGTCAGGAGCAACATGCTTCCCAAGGATCCCAAGTCGCATATTGTTTTCCTAACTTACATCTGGTCTCAGAAGTTTACCAGTGGTGGTTCTAGAACACAAACCAAGACTCCAGTGCAGCATTACCAGTGTCTTTGTTGAAAGGGCTCAAAAAATACAGTGAGTGTCTACAAAGGGAGCCCCTGAGCTGTTGGAATCAGCAGTGTGGTGTGTTTGGAAGGCTGCCTAACAGCTCTTTCCCTAGTCTCTCTGCTGTTGTTAGAATTTGCTCTTTCAAATCAAATTGCTCCTCCACCAGGCCCTGCCTCTTCTCCCCAAGTTCTTCAGGGAAAGGTAAGAAGTTTCAATATGCCTAAAACCAACAGCATAGCACCATTTATATTGTAAATTTTCCTCACAGCCTTTACCCAAAGTACAGCATGGAACATCAGCCATTACTATTATCCCAGATGATGAAGGGAACTACCCATCAGAGTCTAACAAAGTCTTCATATAAACTCAGAGACAGTGGTACATTGGGAAAAAGAAAAAACTAAACCAAACTCTGTACATATGCAAGATAGAAAAGAAATGGCTTTCTATAAGAAGACCTGGGAAAGATGGTGTGGAGACCAGCATGGATCACATTTTGGCCAAGAAGTAGCCACCTGACACCAGATATTAGCAGTTCCAAGGGAGTAGTTCAGTTCTAAGCTTAACAATAAATAAGAGTTCTTGCAGCTAAAATTTATTATCCACCAGGCACTACGCTAAGCTGTTGGCAGACGTTAACTCACTTAATTGTTCAACCATATCTGATATTATCACCCCCATTTAGAGAAGAAGAAATGCAGAGAGATAAATGGACTAATGAAGGGTCACAAGGATAGTGCCCCTACAGGAGGCTGGAGCCCAGGCAGTTTGAGGAAGCCATGTGTGAACGCTTACATCACATCCAGGACGCTGGAGACTACACTATAGAAGCCAAAACTAAGTGCCACAGAGATGAATGGAAGAAGTATCTGAAATAAGGAGTCAGCATTAACTTTAAGAAGCCAAATTACTGGTGCCGAAGACAAAGAGTACTTCCTGGAAAAGAGAAAGGAGGAAGGAGTGGAGTGCAGGGTTATGCCATTGAGACCCTCCTATTCCAGAAACTTACTTAAAATGGCTTCATGAGTTTTGGACCAATAGCTTTGCATATTAAATAATTAGCTCCAATTAAGGGATTCACAATTCAAAATAGACTTGTATTTATTGTATATAATAATTTTGAAAAATATGAAATATATTTTCTTCACTAATTCATATTTCATAGGCAAAAGTATATTTGGGGGTGAGGGTATATATGTCAAAAAATTAATAGGGCCAACAAAAATTGCTATAAACCCTTCATGACTTTAACTGATTACCTTTATCTTTTTCTGATTTCCCAAGTCTGGCTCAAAACTTCATCAGACAACCACAAAGAGTTCTCTGTGTATCAAGCACAATGGGAACACATGACCCTTCCCAAATGAGCCACCATCTCATCACTGATGAGGCAACTGTGGAAATAAATCAAGGGAAGGAAATGTGCATTCAAAACAGTACAGTGGAACTGGCTGCCAAAATTTGAGGACCGGAGGACTGTACCTGCAGAGAGGCCTCTGAAGAGGTTTTCCAATGGGAAACTGAAATGAGACTAGATCTAAGTAGGATTACAAGGGGAAAACAGCCTTCTAGGACAGAAGGCCAGCATGGGGACATACGAGTGAACAAAGGTGGTGTGTACTTGAGAAACATCAAAGGACATAAGTTAGCTAGAAAGCAAGACGCTGATTAATAGAAGTTAGTGATGGCTAGAGTTGAGAGAATGAGTTTAAACCACGTTGTAGAAGGTGTTAAGATTTCAAGTTTTGACAAAGATAGCTGTTGATGTCACCATGGAGTTGAGTAGCAAGGTCAGAGATCACGCACTATAGAAAGCTACTAGAAACAGGAACAAAATGAACTTGATAAAAAGCAGACTTCAAGCAGGGAACTGAAAAATCTTCACAACTAAACTAGGGACAGTACTCCTTACCCCTAACCAACTCCTAACTGCCTTTGCTCATGAAAAAAAAAAAAGAAAGAAAGAAGGAAGGAAGGAAGGCAGGAAAGAAAGAAAGAAAGAAAGAAAGAAAGAAAGAAAGAAAGAAAGAAAGAAAGAAAGAAAGAAAGAAAGAAAGAAAGAAAGAAGGAAGGAAGGAAGGAAGGAAAGAAGGAAGGAAGGAAGGAAGGAAGAAAGAAAGAAAGGAGGCAAGAAAACACTGAACACTGAGGACTCTTGAAGAAAAACCCAAGTCCATGTGAAGACACACGTGAATATGACTGCCACACTGCTGGCCTTGATACAGTCCAAGACATGTGCCCTTCAAATTAAAACATTCTTCCTTTCCCTGAGGTTATCCTCATGAGCCCAGATTATCTCTTCAGGTTCTGCTTCCTGACCTTTGCTCAGTTCCACTATCTCTGATTCCTACCCATTTGCCCTTCACTTAGTTTTAATCTCTGTCTAGCCCCTGAAAACCAGTACTTTGATTGACCAGACTCCTAGACTCTCTCAATTTTTTTATTGTGGGTTTTGCTATATGTTCATTTATTTCAAAATAGTGGCATGAAAAATAAGTCAAATCCAGAAGATATTTTAGAGATGAAAATACTTTATTTTTATTCTAAATATTGTATTAACTTTTTCAGAAAGTTAATACGTATTTTGATCATATGTATATTTTAATCATATTCATATATGTTTTGATCATAATCATATTTCACACAGTAAATATGTAGTCTGATCCTGTTCATCACCCTCCCCCAACTCCTTCCAATTCCATGTCAACCTCCCTACCAACTTTGTCCTTAATCTCTCTCTCAACCTCCCTCTCTCTCTCTCCTCCCCCATTGAATATAATTGTGTTGGTGATGCAACCTAACCATTCTTGCATGTGAGATCTACCCTGGTGTGTGGTCAGTATACCAGAGGTTACACCATTTCATTTTAATGTTCCCCCAGAATGTCTTCATATCTACCATCATTGCACACTGTCTCAGGATTTTATTGCTGTGAAGAGACACCATCACCACAGCAATTCTTACAAAGAAACCATTCAATTGAGGTGGTGGCTTAAAGTTTCAGAGGTTCACTCCATTATCATCATAATGGGAAGCATGGCGGTATGCAGGCAGATGTAGTACTGGCTACATCTTGACCAGAAGGCAGCAGGAAGTCGACTGACGGTCAGACTGAGTGAAGCTTGAGAAAAAGACCTCAAAGCCCACCCAATAGTGACACACTTCCTCCAACAAGACCATACCTACCCCAACAAGGTCACACCTCCTAATGGTGCCACTCCTTTTAGGGCCATTTTCTTTCAGACCATCACACATACTCTACAGCCAAGAGCTACTCCATTCACCCTCTAATCCAGGCCATACTGCAATCCCTTAGAACTCTTGATCATAATATCAGGTCACATTAACATACACTTTTGACTAAGAGAAGTGCTTTCTAAGAGTCTCTACCTTCCAGACATTGCAGAAAGAACTAAAATCCTCCTAGTGATGATAGTAATCAAAATCTACACTCTTAATATCCTAGAGGAGATAGGATCTTTGGAACTTAGTTGGTCCCACCTTCTTTCTTTAATATGAAAATTGGATTGATAGGTATGTGATTGATTATTGATAGATGGATAGATGATAGATAGATAGATAGATAGATAGATAGATAGATAGATAGATGATAGATACAAAGATACATACATACATACATACATACATACATACATACATACATACATAGTTGGATGATAGGTAAACAGATAAATGATGTGGTAGTTTGAATATGTAAGACCCCCATAAACTTATGTGTTTGAATGGTTGGATCAAAGGGAGTAGCCCTATTAAGATGTGTGGTCTTATTGGAGTAAGTATGGCCCTGTTGAAAGAAGTCTATCACTGTGGAGGCAGGCTTTGAGGTCTTATATTCTCAAACTATGCCCAGTGTGGGACACAGTCTCCTTCTGCTGCCTGAAGATCAAGATGTAGAACTCTCAGCTAGCTCTCTAGCATCATGTCTGCATGCATGTCGTCATTTTCCTGCCATGATGATAATGGACTAGACCTCTGAACTGTAAGCCATCCCAAATTAAATGTTTTCCTTTATAAGAGTTGATATGGTTATGGTGTCTCTTCATAGCAATAGAAACCCTTAGACAGAGCTAGACAAATGATAGATGATGATGATGATGATAATGATGATAGATTAGATAGATAGATAGATAGGTAGATAGATAGATAGTAGATAGATAGTAAATAGATAGATAGATAGATAGATAGATAGATAGATAGATAGATAGATAGTAAATAGATAGATAGTTAGATAGATGATAGAGATGTTGCATACATACATATATACATATATAGCTTCATAGATAGTTGATAAACAATGTGTTATATAGCTTATTCAAAGTGCCAACAAGAGTGATATCTCCTGATCCTCAATCCATTTTCACACAAATATCTCTTGACTCCCAATCCAGCTCATGTTCATCAGCAATTGAAACACAGCAATCTAAATTACAGATACAACCAAGATCATGGTGACTACATGATTTTCATCCACACCCTATAGCACTTTCTTGTATCACCCTACATTCATTCACCTTGATTTCCCAAATGGACTGAGCTAGTCTTATATCTCCAGCTACCCACCAAGGTGTTAGATGCAGGTGAGTGCCCAATAGTTGCTTAAGGTATTGACTGATTACAATGGAGATGTCAAATTTGCATAGGTTTTATTTAAACAGGTGGTGTAGTGTATGATTAGTGTTCATGAGGACAGTGGAATCATAATATCATTTGCAGGTTTTTTCATCCTCTTTTAATGTTGGTAGCTTTGATATATTAGTATTATAGTCTTCTGCAAGTATTTGAGAACCAATATCCTTATCTACCACCAGCAGTTAAGGCCAGTTGAGGGACTATTCTATCTGTAAATGAAAAAGCCAGCTATTAGATCAGTGCTCAGCAACTATAACTATTTCACTGAACCACACAAGGCTTCTCCCCTAACTCTTTTTGCCTGTTCCCATTCTTCACTCAAAACAAAACTACAAGCAGAAAGGGAGTTCATGATAGTCTAGCATCTTGAACAGAATGAAGGTCATTTCCCCTTTTACATTCACAGGTTTAAAAGTCTACATGAGCATTCTCTAAAGCTGAGAACGACTAATTGCAGAACTGAATTCATCGTGAAATCCTCCCATAGTTAGGATTTGATGACCTTTTCCCTTTAAGCCACACATGCTTGAAATTCAATAGGATCAATGGATAAATTTACAGAATGTTTTGAGTAAGTTGATTATGGTATTAATAAACATTAGTGTTGTGTTCGCCGTGATATTTACTGTTGCAATTGCCTTCCATTTTTTTCTACAAATTGTTCTGGGCACCTTCATGGTTAAATATAAAAAACAAATAGATGAACAAAAATACCTCAGCACCTCTGGCATTTGAAAATAGAATTTGCTGGGCTATAAACCAGTGAGTTATTTGTCATGCAGCTTAATTCTGTCATAAAATGCTAATCAGCCTTTCTGTCACTTTGCACTTGCCCCATATCTTTTTATGAGAGCATTAACACGGTTATTACAGAGCAGAGACTCTTATGGCTACAAATATACTTACCATTTATGTATATTTTTGTCCAAAAAAAATGTCACCACCAAGAGCCTCAGAAACCTATTTAACATAATCCTAGTTCCTGAAAGAAAACATGAGTCAGTGGTGCCATCTGGATGGTGATATCAGGTACCCAGTGCCAGGGTCAGCTTCCTTATGCTCAGGCCTTTGTTGCAAAGATCATCAGAGGTCATCGCTCCCATCTTAGCATAGAGCAACTGAATCTCCTGGTAAAATGCTATAGCCGGTACTTTTGTGTTGCTATAACCACAGTATGTAACAGAAGCAAACAAAAGGGAGGGAAAAAATGTCTTAACAAATGGGTATAGAGGACTTTAGGATGTCATGGCAAAGAAAGGCAGAGCAGAGCAGCTCAGTATGTGGCAGAGAGGCTGTTTATATCATAGCAGACCAGGAAGCAGAGAGAGTGCATCAGGCTGACTATAACCTTCACAGGCCCAATACCAGTGCTCTATTTCTGCTTTGCATTTGAAGCTCTAGATTTAAGTCATGGCTCTATCACCTATTGTGTTTGTGGGTCTCTCAAACCATTTCTCTTTCCTCAATACTGTCGATTGTGAAGCCGTCACTAAAACTAGAAGCAACATATGAGAGCCAGTTTGCACAAAGTCATGGAAACCGTGATAATTATCCTTATAGCTGCCATGTTATTGCTGGCTTTCGATCTGAACTCAGCTTGGTGTTCAGTTGCTTTGAGTGTATTCTAGTGTGGTTTCTTCTTTCTAGATTTCTGTTTCTTTATCTACATCTTAACTCCGTTGGATTGTTTGTTTGTATCTGGGGTGCCTTGGGTTCTCTTTGGAAATACATGTTAACAATAAATGCCTTTATGGTCTTGTCCAAAAAAGGGAAAGCAAAGGTTTCTAACTTTTTCATAATTTTGTCTTTTTTTAAATTCTAACCAACAAGCCTGAGGATTCTCCGTTAGTCACCAGCCCAGCAATCTGCGCACCCCATTTTGCATAACATCCAGACATTTGAATCAGTTATCCTTGTGGTTATTTTTTCCACATGGGTATCACTGAACTTGGATGAAGGTGAGTAGAATGAAGCAGGATTCATTGGCCCCTTTGTTTAGTGACATGCAGGCAAAGTCTTGAGAGATTGAAGTCACTCTAGCTACCCATCTACACATCTTGGGGAATGTACAGCCTCATCTTGAAGGTGATTAGAACGTCATCTCCTGGTATGGACAGAATTGAAAAACTAATTGAATCAAGCAGTCAGGCCCATCTCCCTTTCATACTTCCTACTGCCCCGGCTCTTGTGGAGACAGCATAGGACATTCTATTCACAGAAAGCCTGCAAGGGAACTGGACAGCCTCTGAACTCTCCTTTACAGGTGCCTTTTCCCTCCTGTCAGTGGTTGAGAGATGTCTAGGCAATCAGAAGTCAACTATCATCAAGAAGAAAATTTCTGTCAAGAGTCACTTAAATTGTGTCACTCCCGAGGAAAAAATCAATAGCAACAATCTCAGAGATGTTACTGATCTGGAAGAGTCTCCTATCACATGACCATTCTCACTAAAGAGCTATATGACTGCACTTACATAAGGAATAAAAGGAGAGAGAGAAAGGCAATGTCTCCACCTGGCTCCATAGCCTGGGTCATTACTCAGTCCCTGACACTCTCCTGTCAGAAAGAACAGGAAAGAAATGCGTTAGCACCTAAGTTTGAATGAATTTTATAATTTCCTTTCTCATGTAAGTGAATTCTCTTCTATCCTCTATCCACTGTCTCACTCTCAGATTGCATATTGAATTCCCCTTTCTTTGCCAGGCTTTCTCTTCATGAGCACTCATTAAAGACTCACAAAAGGTGGTGCCTTGCAGATTGGAGCTAGCGTTCTCCCCTGGTCCTGACCTGTGCTCAGGGAAAAGCGATTAGCATCAGCAGTAATAAGAGAACATGGGTGCAGGGTGCCTTACCATACAGGCTGATAAGGATTCAAATAATCAGATGATCTGGGAGGAAGGAGCTGCTATGTGCTGCATTATATTCTGTTCTCATAAAGAACTGGTTCCTTTGTAGATCAACGTCTGTAAAAACTTGCCTGGTCCATGAATGACTTTACCTTTGCACAAATGTGGAATAGAACATACTTGTAGCTGTTGATTTATACTTTTTTTTTTAGTAACAGAACCAAATAACTCTGAAAAACCCTAGATATATAAAACATTTAATTCTTTTCTTTAGCTATGATCCACACACAATACGAAATGGATGGCCATTATTTTGAATAATTCTGGTTTTTTAGAACTTGAGTGACAATGCATAGAATAAATTAGGATTTAATAAGGGAGCATGATGATGCATGGCCTGGCTTAGAAAAGGAAAGTTTGGCTCAGTTCCTAGGGAACTCACTATCAGTGAACACAGTGAATCCAAATAAAAAAATATTTTCGTACAAATTATTAGGAAAAAGTTCACTGCTGACATTTTAAGTAGCAATTTTAGAAAACTCTCCAAGCAATCTGAGGTCACTTTGCCCTCTATCTGACGACTTGACACTCTCCTGGGATATAGAGGAGGCTAGTTCAAGCAGTAATTGGTAAAGCTGGAGCTATAAAGAAATAGAAAACATGATCATCAGAAGACAAAGCATTGAGAGCATCACTCCAGAAAGGCTGTGGATGCTAATCCACTCTCTTTGTTTGGCAGAAGAAACGACACAATTTCCCCCATATTAGCAACAAAAGCACAACTCAAATTCCGGCAGCAGAATCCCCCATCCAGGACCTTCCTACTATGTCACCATCAATATCAAGTAAGGACAAGAGAAAAAGAAAAAGAGTGTAGACATGGATGCTGGTGCTCCAACCACTGAGGCTCACGATTCAACCCCTGAGGCAGTTAGACAGCCAGTGTCATCAAACCAATGCCACGCATGAGAGCAAGAAGGGACATGGCAGCCGACACTCAGCAGAGTGAACCTGCCTCATTGCTCCTACGGGACCATCTTTTATAGTTCAAGAAATTATTGCAAGTGGTATTTTCTTTATTGCATATCTGTAGTGGGTTAGTTGTCTATTTTAATGTGCTTATTTATAATAGTTCTTGGGTTCATTAGTTCCTTCATTTTCCTATTTACAACTTTATCAACTGCTGAATTTATTTCTCCTTATCTTCTCCTTTTATTTTACTTAGGAGACTGATGTGTCTTGTTTCCATAATTTCATAGAGGATGCATGTACGTCTTTCTCTTCTTTCTGGTTGCAATGAATATTAAAAGTCCCACTTTTACTTAGATGGCAAAACTTTAATTATATTCCTCATAGTTTAATGTGTGATATCTTTATTACTTTAATTTTGTTTGTTTTTTTGTTTGTTTGTTTGTTTGTCTTTCAAGACAGGGTTTCTCTGTGTAGCTTTGTGCCTTTCCTGGAACTCACTTTGTAGCCCAGGCTGGCCTTGAACACACAGAGATCCACCTGCCTCTGCCCCTCAAGTGCTGGGATTAAAGGTGTGTGCCACTACCACCCGGCAACTTTAATTTTCTAAATGTTCTCCAGACTTCATTTTTAATTCAAATATGGGTTAAAAAGATACAGGTGGCAGAAATATTTACTTTCCAGTTTGGCAATTAATGTCATGATGTCGGATTCTGAGAATGCTGTCTGTGATTTTGAAAATGGTTGAAGCCACTGTTTAGAGCTAATATAATTGCACTTTTGGAAATGTTCCACTTGTAGAGAAGGTGCTATTTCTGTTTACAGAGTGTTAGGATAAACCAAGGATGGATGCAAGATGGAGGTGAGAGATACCATCTTAATTATGGAGTCTGTATGGGTTTTCTGTATCCTAACACATGTATTTCTCTAGTTAATCTGTCAGTGGACTAAGGAAAAAAGTATCAAAGTACCATACTACTAATGCATTTCATTCTACTCCTCATTAATCATTTTTGCTCTTTATTTTGATGCTGCTGTTTGATTGGATATACATTAGCACTTCATTATGACTTGTACCTTCATGATGGTAGCATGTCCCATACCAACCAGAGGAGTTTGGAGTTGTTCTCATGTAAATAGAAAAATTGTTGGGAAATTATGTGATTTTAAAGAACTGAGCCCACATATGCATGCTTTTATAAAGCCTCTGTAAACTACATGGCCATCCACAAACTACATCCCTTTCACTGAGAAGTCAAAGCATTTGTATTACACATCTCTTAAGATCCCTCAAGATCTTCTCTATGAAGATTCCTTGCCTTATGACCATTTTTCAAGGTTTCTTTTATATATTTTTAAATTATGTGTATGTGTGCAAGTGTAGGTTTGTACACATGAGTGCAAGAACAGTGTCTTCGGGTGACAGAAGAGTGCACTGAATCCCTGGAAGCTGAAGTTAGGAGTTACAGGTAGGTGTGAGCAGCCTGAGGTAGGTGCTTGGAAGTGAATTTGGGTCCTCTGGAAGAGTGGTAAATGCTCTTTATCACTGACTGATCTCTTTAACCCTTTAAGAAGATTTAAGAGAACACTTATGGACTTTCTGTAAACCCAGACCTTCTTTGTCTTAATGAAATAGATGAAGACCTAGGTAGATATTATGACAATTGTGGCCCTGTTTTATCTGCTTACCTAACACATCTCTCCCTTAATGCTTTATTCTCAACACAGGCAAGAAGGAAAACAAACCCAGCATTGCTTTATTGCTTTTAACTTGTAATGCAGGAATCTTAGAGAACATATTTATGTGGCATGGAATCACACACACACACACACACACACACACACACACACACACACACACAGTGGGGGGGTGGAGGTAATAAGCTCGAAATAATTCAACCTATCATCAACAGTCCCAAATGAGCACCCTGCACTGGTAATAAAAGCTGAGAAAAGTCCAGTAGAAACTGGCTGTAGAGAAATAGAGCGCTATGTATGGCTCTCACTTAGAAAGAGCAGTTCTCTTTTCTGCCTTAAAACTAGACAAAAATATTCTTTAAAATCAAAAATGACAGAACATGGGCTAGGGATATAGGTCAGTTAGTAGTGTGCTTGCCATGCAACATGGGGACCTGAGTCGGATATCCAGAACCTACGTGAGCTGCCTACATCATGGCACACACTTGTAATCCCAACACTGAAGAGCTGGGAAACAAGCAATCCTTGGGCTTGCTGGCCAGCCATCCAAAACCCTAGATCCCAGTGAGAGACCCTGATAAACCCCAGGTCCCAATGAGAGACTCTGTTTAAAAAAAATAAGGTAGAAGGCCCCTAAAGCAAGACAGTCAAGGTTGACCTCTGGCCTCTACACACCCCACACATGTATACCTGAACACATGTTCTCACATACACAGACAAAAAACCCACAAAACACTACCTTCTATATCATTTCAATAGCAGAGATTAGCCTGTATATTCCTAGAAGGAGGGGTGCAGAGAAAGTAGCTGTAACATACAATGTGGCTGCATTCCATCAGAGACAGAGCAAGGAAGAATGTTTGATCCCCAAGTATGTGATGAACTGGACTTTGAGCAGTATCATAAGGAACAAGAGATTTCTAAAGAAGTGCAATTATTCTGTCTATAACTGCCTAATTTGATGTGAAGTAGGAGGAGGTGAGGAGGGGGTAGTATAAGGAGCAGGAGAAGGAGGAGGTGGAAAAGAAAATGAGTTATAGACCAGGTCTGCTAGAGCATGCTTTTAATCCCAGCACTTGAGAAGGCAGAAGCAGATAGACTGTTACAAGTTAAGACCAGCCTGGTCTACATAGCCCACTATGTATCTACAGTTGTATTTATTTTTCTTTTGTCTGTGGACTATCTTAAATAAATTGTGAACAACAAAGAGTATTTAGAACTCTGTCTGGCATGCACACACACAGTTGTTTCTTGGTATCTACAGGGGATTAGTTTCAGGGTCCAGCACAGATAACAAAGGCTTTGGATGCCCAAGTCCCTAATGTAAAATGTTGCAGTATTTGCCTATGCCCATTGTGGAATAGGACAGTTGTCTAACCATGTAAAGGTGTGTTGCGTTTTTTATGCTGCATTTCTTTAACTATGTAAAGATGTGTTGCTGTTTCACATTGCCTGCCTAAGTCACTTGATTTGTCTAATAAAATGCTGAATGGTCAATAGCTGGGCAAAGGAGAGATAGGTGGGGCTGGTAGGGAGAGAGAAAAGGGGATCCAGCCAGCCAGCTGGGGGGCAGACAGACAGACACAGAGAAAGCAGGAAAGCAGGATCGACAGTGCATGGATGAGGTAAATGAGCCTCAGGGAAACACACAGGTTAATAGAAATGGGTTATTTAAGTTTTTTTAAAAGGTAACTAGAAATAAGCCTAAGCTAAGGCTCAGCATTCATAACTAATAATAAGTCTCCATGTCATGATTTGGGGGCTGGTGGTCCAAGAAAGCTTGCTATATATGCCATATGCTCCTCTCCCTGCAGCTTGTAAAATTATCTTATTTATATTACCTAATGTTACACTGTCTATACAAATAATCCTTATATTATATTGCTTAGGGATAATGGAAAGAATAAAGGTAAAACATTTATTAAAATGTTCAATAAACTTATTTTTTTCTGAGTGTTTTCCATTTGGTTGAATCAATGGACGGTCAACTGTAATAGGAGATTAGTAATTACTAAACATGTTAAAGAAACTATAAGCAGTTTTTTCTCATTTTGCCCTGTTGTTGTTGTTGTCGCCGCCGTCGTCGTCGCCGTCGTCGTCGCCGTCGTCGTCGTCATCGTCGTCGTCGTCTTCATCGTTTGACTTTTAGGATCCCTGAGTCACTGTAAGGAGAGAGGACTGACCTCCTTCTAATGTCACTATCATGATATACCTACTAGATACTGTAATAGCTTAAATATAGTTTTTCCCACATGGCTTGTGTGTTGGATTAGCTGCCAATTGACAGGTGATTGGATCATAATGGCACTAAGTTCATCAATGAGTCAATCCATTGATGAGTTCGTACTGAATAAGCTATTAATGGGTAGAGCCTGACTGGAGGAATTATGTTATTAAACAGACGCATTTGCTGGGTCATATGGTAAATTTGTTTTTAGCTTTCTGAGAATTCTCTGCTCTGATTTCCATAGTGGCTGCCTCAGGTTGCAATCCCAGCAACAGTGTATGAGGGCTCTCTTTTCCCCACATCCTCTCCAGAATTTATTGTCAGTTTTTCCCTTGGCATAAGGATTCAGCATCCTACTCCACAGATACTTGCTCAGCAATGTTCATAGCTGCTCTACTCATAATAGCTAGGAAATGGAAGCAACGTCCTTCAACCAATGAACAGGTAATGAAAATGTGGTACATATACACATTATATGTACTATGAATACTAGTCATCTGTAAAGAAAAATGAAATCACAAACTTTACAGGTAAATCGATGAACTAGAAAGGATCATTTGAGTGAGGTAACCCAGACCCAGAAAGAGAAAAGTTGCATGTTCTCTTTTACTAAAGGCTGCTAGCTCTAAATCCTCAGATGTGAGTATCTAGCTTGTGGTAAATGCAGAAATCAGGAAAATAAAAATGAAACCATTGCCAGGATAGGGAGGTTGAGGACTAATAGAGAGAGAAAGCAGGGTACAGGTGATCTGATAGGGGAAATGTGAAAGGGGGGCTCTTTAGGAAAGGAAGGGGTATAAATACAGAAGAAAGGGGGATATGGGCAAAATAATAATAAGGATGACTGAAAAGTCCACAGAGATTCATGCTATTAACTATCCACAAAAAATCCTATACTACATTTAATTGCATGCATAAATATGCATATACAGTTTTAATTATATTTTCTCATCTGGCCAACAAATGTTCCTTCCAACAGCCAAAGATCACCTAACAAAATCCCCATACCAGACAGGAACTCTCCCTTAAGTTGTCAGACAGAGCTGTCTAAGAGACTCCCAAAACACACAGCCTATTGCTATTGTTCTTGGCCACCCCCTAGAGTTGAAGGTAGATTTCTATTGCTTGAGGACACCATGCACTTTAGAACCAGGGCCCAGAGATCCCTGAGTTGCAACTAACCCAAAAGTCCTCTCCCTGAGGACTAGCTCTCATGGTACCAGAAGGCACTCTACAAGCTTCCAAATGAGGGAAACAACCAAAAGGCCTTCCCAGTTATGATGACTATGAGTCACGTCAATGACTCACATAACACATAACACAGTAACCCTAAAAGCACAGTAGTAGTGTGTATACATAGTACCCAACAGCTCCCTAATAGGACTTAAGTCCCACTCAACAAGAAGGAGACCATGCTTGGTACTAGAAAACTACCTAACTACTCAGTGAGGTCACAGTTGCAGAAGAATCTACAACTAATTTACTAAACCAGCATAATCCCTAACAACAATTTATAAACATTTGTCCTTTACCCACAGATCAGTGTAGGGTTCACCTATCATCACGGACACTTCACTTTGCAACAGACAGACTATTACAGAAAACAACAATCAATCAACATGCAGAGTTGTGGAGCCCAGTCCCAATAGATGTATCTACAAAACACTCTTGTACCTAAGGCTCAGGGACATTCCAGAAGAGGGGATGGAATGGTTATAAGAGCCAGAGGATGAGAAAACTTTTTGTGGCATTGTGTCTCCTAGTAATATCAGAAGCTATTCACCAACATGACTGACCAAATGTAAGCTAAACATTTGCATAACACCAAAGAACTTGTCAAAGGAGACACAGAAGAGCCCATGAGGCCACAACCCTACTCAAGAACTGTAGGCAACTGGGGAAAGTTGGGAATGGGAGAGGGGGCTTTCCCCAGGGAAGAGAACACTAATTTGTTGCTCAGTGCCAAATGGCTTGTGCTGCAAACATACATACAGGTAACATTATACAGATCGAACATGCTATATTTAAGAATATGCACGAATATGAATATACATATATGCAAGTAATAACAATTAGTGAAAAAGAGGCCATGAATTTGAAGCTGAGCAGGGAGGAGTATATGAGTTTGTAGGGAAGCTAAAGAAGGGGGAAATGTTGAAACTAAATTTACAATCTAAAGTATAAATACCAAGTGTGTGTGTGTGTGTGTGTGTGTGTGTGTGTGTGTGTGTGTGCGTGCGCGCGCGCCCTGGGTTCTCTCTCTCTCTCTCTCTCTCTCTCTCTCTCTCTCTCTCTCTCTCTCTCTCTCTCTCTCTCTCTCTCTCTCTCTCCTGACTGCCAAGTTCTGCTTGCACACATTCCTGTCAGCAGGAAGTTCTCCTCCTCCCCAGGCTTGTATCCAATCATGGACTGAAACCTCTGATGCATGGCTCACAATGAAGCACTGCCCCCTAACGTTGCATTTGTCACCGTGTCAAAAAGGGACTAATGCAAGTTATGGAGCAGCCCTTCATTTCAGGAGAACAAGGCAGGTATGAAGGCCCTAGGCCTCTCTGGTTTCATTCTAGGGTAAAGATGATCTAAAACCTCAAGGAATGAAGAAAGAAATATCCAAAGGAGGATGGAGAACCATAACAAAGAAGAAAGCAAACGGTTGAATGTAAGCATGCTTATCTTCATCTGCTCATCCATACCACACAGCTGAGTGATTTTCTTCTCTATAATCTCAAGGCAGCCTCTCATCTGTGCCGAGTCACTCTGTTTTAATGTGATTGCTTATCAATCACAGAAACCCAGACTGAAACTGACTCAAATACTTTTGTTCTACAGAATAGAAGTGTAGCAATGGTAACACAAAAGTCACCTAAACAATGTGCCAGTTTTCATCTCTTCCCAAAACTACATGGGGGTGGGGTGGGGGAGACGTAAAAGTAGAAGAAAAACTAATGGATAATCAATGTATCTTTTTTACATCAACACTTACTGATAAGAAAAAGAACAAGGTACACACCACCATATTCTGGAACTTCCCACCTAGCTGGATAGCAAACAATAGGCAAATAATCTCACATTTCTATGATGAATTCTACAAAGGAAAAGCACAATATGAAATAAACACAAAACAAAAGTGCAAAATATGGTAGCTAAAGTAGCTCTATCTCACATGAAGAAATCAAAGCATTTGAAGTCAAAGAGAAAGTCTCTCAGCTAAACATCACACCTGCAAAAATAATTGGAAGGTGCTGCTAACAAGCTTTTCAATGCCTCTGCTCTAAATCACAAACACCAAAGCAAAACCAATGAATAAAAAACATATTAATATTGTGGCTGCCTCAATAGGAAAGGGGAAAGGTCAGATTTCAAGTATTACTCTAGCAGTTCTAGTACCTTGCCCCTCAGTCCATTTACTAAGATTGATATGGGGCGCTGTTTATAAAATGCCTTGGACGAATGCCATGGGGATTATGGACAGAGAATATCATTCTGCACTTTCTCTGACCTCAATATAGAATTACTTTGTGCTATTGCACTGGCATTTATCCAATTATACAAACATGTTTTAAAATACTTTGAAATGCCAAAATTTGCTAAAACTGCAGAAAGTACTAAAGAGACATCTGAAGTAGATCTAAGGTAACGATTGTTATAAACCTAACATGAGAAGGAGCAAACCATTCTTCATGATCCTTTTTGTTTGTTTGTTTATTTGTTTGCTTTTTGTTTTTTGTTTTTTGTTGTTTTGGGGTTTGTTTTTTTTTTGAGACAGGGTTTCTCTGTATAGTTTTGGTACCTGTCTTGGATCTTGCTCTGTAGATCAGGCTGGCCTCAAACTCATAGAGATCCGCCTGGATCTATCTGGCTCTATCTAAGTGCTGGGATTAAAGGTGAGCACCACTGCCACCTGGCCTTCATGATTCTTAGAAGCTGGAATTGGTAATGGTGCCAGCTATTTACTTTTCAGTAGACAACCACCAGCAGTAAATACCCACCTATGGGTGGAGGTCTAGAAAGATCCATCTTATGCTGTACCTCATCAGAATGTTGTAAGTCATATATTCTGATCTTTGTACCAATGCTGGAAACCAAATACCAAAACACCACATTTATATTAGATAAGAAGAAGTCAAGGCTGCAATCCTGTCCCTACCCTCAAGAAGCTTACAACTTTACTATGAGAGTGTTACAAATGCCTAAGTATAAAATATGATAGAGTGAGATTAATGTAAGCCTGAGATACAAAGAATGTCTCCAGCAGCAGGAAACCTGATCTATATGGAAAGAACAAAGAGGATGTAAAGAAAAACACAGAGTGAGTTTTGAAGGGAAGAATGAAGGAAAATGTATTCTAGGTTGAGGGCTAGTCAAAGGCTTGGGGTATGAAAGTGCAAGCTACATAAACATGCTTTCTGGGACTACAATATAGGACAAAAGGGACCAGGAAACACAAATAGGAAAGGCCACTGTGTCTCTAAGGAGCATGGGGAGCTAATGAAAGGTTAGGACAGGGGAGCACTATGAAGCTGGTGACTCAGTCTGTGTGCTTTAGGAAGGAATTCTGAATATAAGCACCTCAAATCCCTTATAGGAGGTAGGAGGAGCAAAGACAAGAAAGAAAAAAATCAGGAACATTCAAGAGAATAGGTCTTCATGTCTTTAGAAAAAATCATCACAATCCTAATAGCTCTAAATGGCACGTATTTATTACCTCAATGTCTGTATGTGAGGAATGTGGGCTTTTCTTTGCTTAGGGCCTCATGAGTTAGTTAGTGATCAAGGTGTCATCCAGGAATATAATTTCATCTGAGGCTCAGTTGAGCCATGTAACCACATGCATGTAAACACATATGACCTACTGTTTTTGCTGTTTTGTCAGAAAAAAAGGCATAAACCTGCATATAAATTGGAAGGATTACCTGTCTTAAATAAGCACGAGTTGCCAGGATTACTCTTACAGCCTATCTTCCATATAATAGTACTGCAAGATGCAACCAAGCAATGGTGAGGCTTGAAACTGGACTGAGGCATTGGAAACTGGATGATAATTTGAAGGGCACATATAATTATAAAATGTAAGGAGTCTGAGATGTTTCAATTGTCCAACAAGGACAGCTAAGAGGATGTTAGTCAGTGGTTTTTAAGCCCAAGAATCTCTGAGGAGCTTGTCAAAGAAGCAGCTAGACTGTCACCTTCCTAATTTCTGGTTCTGTAAAGACCAAGGAAACTCTATTTCTGTAGCTAGAGTTTTCCTGCCTTGCCCACAGTCAGGATAAATCTTTGTCACCCGCCAGTCCCACAGATGCTCAGACCCAACCAAGTAAACACAGAGACTTATATTGCTTACAAACTATACGGCTGTGGCAGGCTTCTTGCTAATTGTTCTTATAGCTTAAATTAATCCATTTCCATAAATCTATACCTTGCCACATGGCTCGTGGCTTACCGGCATCTTCACATGCTGCTTGTCCTGGCGGTGGCTGGCAGTGACTCCCTCTGCCTTCCTGTTCTTTCTTTTCTCCTCTCTGTTAGTCCCGCCTATACTTCCTGTCTAGCCACTGCCAATCAGTGTTTTATTTATTGACCAATCAGAGCAATACATTTGCCATACAGAACATCCCACAGCATATTTCAGTAAGCATTCCCATTGACCCTGCTCTAGGCCATGCCAAAGTACTAGAAAATAGTAAGTAGGAGAGGCTAGCTTAAAGTTTAGCTCAGCCAATATGTAGGTGTGTGATGAAATAGAATCAAAGATGAAAACACAAGTTTGTCTTTAAAGAATCCAAAGTCCACTGGGAGAGAAAAACATGTGGACAAAACACTAAATGGAAGATCAGGGAAATATGACTGCCCAGCCAGAGTCAGTGAGCTCAGTTTTAAAAGACAGGAAGCCTGGGAAAGTTGACCGGGGAGATGTCTGGTAGGTAGGCATTATCAGTTAAATTGCCAAAGTCACTCAGCTAGTAAATGTAACCCCAATAAATATGGGCTCTTATGTATCACACTCCACAACCCAAGGAGAGTCACAAAGGATCAGTAGTAACATCCAGGAAAATATAGTAACAGGGAAGGATGAAAAGAAACAGATACTGTGAGAGAAGGATAAGGAAACAAACCTGTAAAAACATCTTTGAAGAGCTTGTGCTTATTCAAAAACCACTCATATTGTTTCACAGAGAAAAATGTACAGATTTTACACCAGAAATGATTGTATTAGCTATAGTTAGAAACTTAAAAAAGGCTAGAGTGTCACTGGAGAGAAAAGTACCAATGCTCAGCCTAAAACAGTGGTTCTCAACCTGTGGGTCACAACTCCTTTGGGGTTGAGCAACCATTTCACAGAGGTCACCTGAGACCATCTGTATATCATATATTTACATTATGATTTATAACAGTAGCAAAATTACAGTTATGGGGTAGCAATGAAAATAATTTTATGGTTGGAAGTCAACCATAACATGAGGAACTTTATTAAGGGGTTGAGTATTAGGAAGGTTAAGAATCACTGGTCTAAAACAAGTAAATGTTGGTGTTAAAGGGACATCATCATGTTTTGCTTCTCTGTAGTTGAATTTTAACGGTAGGAAAGTGACTAGGTGGGTCAAAAGTTATTAGGTAAGTCTTTATGGTAAATAGTGGGTAAGAAAGCCTTCTTGCTAACTTGATAAAGAATGACTCCCAGAGGTGATCATCTGGAAGAAATTACTTATTTTGTTTTTTTCTACAAGTACCAGTGAACTTTGAGGGGGACATTTCAGAAGGATCTCTCACTTTGAAAAAATGAAGTGAGTGATGTCACAATCCAAGGTCATGTTCTTGCTAACACTGAATGCCACAGAGGATTGGCTTATCCAAGTCTAAAATCTACTGTGTCTTCAAAATTTGTTCAAGTTGTATTTTCACACAGTAGAGAAATAGGTGACCCATGCTTGTCCACTTCCAGACAAGTTTTGAGACAGCATCACATTTTTTTTTTTTGGTGTATAGAAAAATGTCAAATGAATTGTAGACTTTAATAATTCTCAAGCAGCTGGGCTGGGAAGTCTCAATCCCTGGGCAAGGTCTAAGGCCTTGTCATAGCAGGATGGCAGCTGCTGAAAGCCTGATTACAACGTCTGTATAAAATAGCTGGCCCTGAAAGCAGTATTTCTCAATCTATCTGTGGAGACGGACATTCTTTTTGTTTGCCTTAGTCTTGCTTCCTTGTTTTTAGCATTCAGCCCACTGTAGACCAGTATATGGTTCAGATGACATGATTAGTGTGTAACTTGCACAATTGTGAAACATTGCTTTTCCTACAAAGATCTACAGAAATGCCCATAGTTAGGACACTAAGTCCAAACTAAGAAACAATCCCATCCTGGTATGACTGGGTGAACCATGAGTTTACTGAGGTGTCTTACAGGAGACTATGTGAAGGGTTACCCACAGGAGCATGGGTGACCCATTGGTGCTTCATCATTGAAAAGTCCTACCCCCATCTTGAGTTACAATTCACAAAAGCTGCAGAACTAGAGTCATCTCTCATCCTCACCCAGTCATCCTTACACATCTTTTATACCCTAGTCCTTCTAAGCCCCAGACCACATGTAGCTATGGCATGGGGGATTTCTCTGCATATAGAATAGGGATGGGGGAAACAAATCTCAGGTGAGAGTCTAATGTCCTGTCCAGATCTTCCTTCTATGTGGGAATGTTAATTAGGCCAGATCTTGAGGGTCCTGTATGGGTAATCAGAGCTGTTGTGATTTTAAGATGACAATGGCTCTGTCATGCCTGGAGGACAGAGTTCTACTGTAATCTACAACTCACGATGAGCTGAGCGTAACTACAGAACTGGTCTGCACCCTAATCAGTGAGTCACTGATCACCTGATTGAATTTCATGTCTGCATCAAATTGCTATAAAATTTTCGCAATGCTCAGTTCCTGTTCTCATCCTGCTGGAGCTGGAAATAGTTCTCCTGATGACACTGGCCTCCAGATGTCACTTTGGGAAGTATGGCACAGAAGATAAGTGTTGGCCTGAATCACTCTCAGAAGCCGTGAGGTAAGTCTATAGAAGAGACCAAGCCTGGGAACAGCAAAGGTCCTCTATCAAAGATGACATGATGGGTGAGCCAACCCTTCCTAGCAGCAAGGCCACTCTGAACGGCAGCTCCCTCTCTGAAGCTTCGTTTAAAGTAAACATCATCTCCAGCCTGCAGCAAACACTCTCCGTGAATCTGCAAACAGTTCTGTAACTAAATCTGTGAAGAACCCATGTAAGTGAAGTAATGTTAGGCTCACCAACTCTCACTTCAAACTGACATGACCTGTCCCCCCAAAAAGAATCAGACACCATCAAGAGAAATGCTCATTAATCCTGCCAAAGTCCTCTGAATACTTGAGATGGAAACTGCAGATGCTTTAAGGTATTATTTCCTACATTAAATCACATATGAAGATGGCATGCATGTTATAACCAATTTGTGTACTTTGTATGACATCATTCCAGCATTTTGCCCTCAAATTGTTTAAATTAGTTTTCTCTGATGAGGAGATTTTTAATCATCATTTCCTGAAGCAGTCATGTTTAAGGAAAGTTTTTGTCCCATCAAATTTCAACTAAACAAACATGGGAATTAATCAACTCATTTAACAGATTCAGATATAGATATAGATATATCAACATTTATTTCAAAATATTTAATTGAAAAATTGTAATTATTCACTTTATACCATGTGATTACTGAATAGCTGTAAATATTGTATAGTCACTACTGCAATAAACTAAAGAACATATCCATAACTACCCACAGTTCCTCTTTTGTGTGTCTAGATATGCACATACAATGCACATGTGGGATCAGGCCACTTTAAAAAGAAAACCGCTCTTTTCTCAAATTTCAACTAAACAGTATAGCACTGCTAACCACAGTCATCATGAGATCCCAGGACTTGTGCATCTGGCGACCGGAGGTTTCTTTACATCGGCCAACATCCCCCCAGTATTTGGTGAGATCTTGCTGTGCCAGGTATATCAGGTACCTGTTTTAAGTATCTGTTCATCTCCTTAAGCTTTATAAGAAAGCCCTGTGGTTGGTAGTCATTTTACAGATCAGGAAAGCAAGGTTCAGAAGGCTGAAGCAATTTTGCCCAAGATCAAACAGCTTGGAACTTCCAAAGACAGCCAGGGCCTAAAGCAGCGTCTCCTGCTAATTTCTGTCAAAGCAACCCATCAGAGTCCTATCATTGCTTACTGGAGTAAGGGAGATTTGTTCTTTAGATGGAGTCTCATTTTCTAGGAGAGAGTTATTGGTGAGGATGGAAGATCTGGTTTCAGGCAGGTATTCTAACTCAGGGGGCCTGACTCTAATTGGACCAGTTCCTGACATAACAGTTCAAGATTGATGGATACCATAGGGTATCCATCAATGTTTCCATGAAGAACTAAACAGTGGCTTCCCGAGTCTGATGTAACTGCTTCTCTGGAATGGGACTATTTACTCTAAAAAGGGTCAGTTTTTATTTTTTTAATTCGAACAAATAGCCTTTTCATAAAGTTCCTTAATAAAATAATAATTACTTGCCACATCATATTTCTAGTCAAGAGTTTTCCGGAAGAAGGTCACATTGCTGCAGAGAGTGGCATTTCAGTTCTCAGCAAGTAGTTGCTGCCCAAGGTCCCACACACTCCCTCCCTCCTCCCACTCTGCTTCCCTTTCCGAACAGCTTCAAGCATTTGATGGACTAGCTGTGTCAACACGCCTCCTAAACTGTGAGGCTGTGTGTGCATGCGAACTGGTCATGTTGTTAATAGTACAGTCCCCACAGTTCCTGGCTTTTGGAAGGCTAACTGCTTGTTCCAGAGCTTAATGACATGGCTGAGGAAAGTCGCTGAGCCTAGTGGTTGTCTGAGGCAAAGCTCACCTTGAGTTAATCAGAAAGCAAGCTTGACAAAGGGATCAAAGAACAAGTTGGCAGCAGCACAACCCATGGGTTCTCTGACTTCCTGAGGAAGTAAACACCCAGCTGTGAATTTATTGACTCTCCCTTAAGAAGTTCTAATGGAATAAATTTTGCTTTCTTGGTGCCTGCTAATTAGACAATTATTTAACTCTGTTTCTTTTTTTAATGACTCTCTGCTGTTGTTTGAAGACTTCTGTCTATTATTTGTAATAAAAACCTCTGTCACATTTTTGCCTCATTATCTTTAACAAATAGTGCATTCCCCAGCCCCAATCCCTGGCTCCCTTCATTCTCCCTCCCCCTGTACCTCCTGAGTCTAGAGCTCCCAGAGTTTCAAAGACCAGCTGTTATCATTTTGTTGACTGAGAGATTTTTTAGAAACTTCTATCACAGGCACAAGGCTCCACGGGGGGCTGTTGAATTAAATATCAGCTATTCAAACAGGAATTAGCTCAGAGAACAAAAGCAGCAGGAATACAAGGGACAGACATGGGCAAATATTGCAGTCCTCCTACTCAGGGACTGCAAAGCTGGGCCTCTCTCTGGGCCCCACAATTCACACTGAGTTCCTGAGCCTTGGCTGCCCTTAGCCTCAGGGAGTTACCAATGCTCTCTTCCTAGGACTGGAGACCAAGCTCAGACCAAGCCTGGGTCATTCATTAGTTCATCCCACAGTGGGTCAGTTTTACTTGGGCATCCCAAAGAATCTTTTACTAGGCTGCTATTTCTTCAACAGGATTGGTTGAGTCCTGTTATATGCTAAAGTCTGCCTGCAAGGTAGTTACTATTTCACTAGATCCTTCCTATTCAAAGGATGGACATGGCTGCCTTCTTGGGAAGTGTAGCTCATACAGTCTCATAGGTCCTTTGCTGACAATAACCATGCTTGATTTATTGCTCTGTTGTCTTTGCCATTCTTAACAGTCTCTAAACTTGTATTCAGCAAATGAAGTCCGAAAGGACATGGAACACATACAAAAGAGATATGAGCGTCATGGGTAGATATTTATAGCCTGTCCACATCTAGCATGTGTGATGCCAATAACCACAGAGTTCTTACAAAGCAAACAAGCTAAGTAAGAGTGCTGCTAGAGTCCCCAGTGCATTTACTGAATACAGAAGCAAAACACAGAGACCTAGGAAAACAAACTACCAAGACAGCCTTGCATCCCTATGTTAACAGCCACTTAAAGCTGAAAATGACTTGAGTAGAGGAGAGGGAGGGACAACCTGCAGCAGCTCACTTTCCTTCCAGTGCTTCCTCACTCCTTTGGATCACCAAACCCAAGGGATGAGGGCACTGCAGGCAGTGTCTGAATCAAGAAATCAAAGCAGTTGGGTTTAGTTTTCTGGAGCAATATCACCACCATGGTGTGAATGAAATATATACAGATGAACCCGCTCTGGGATTACCTGTGAGTTCACTGGCCTTGTATCTGCCTTTGAAAGTGACATTGTGCAATGTATACGACAAAGCTTTGTACATGGCCTTGAACTTCCTTTTCCTTTATTTGCCACTGCATTAAATAAGAAAGCACACCATGAAGAGCAGTGAGTAGGACTGTGGGAGAAGAAAAATGTTTGTCCTAGATGATGCCTCCCACCCTGCTTCTGTAAGAAGGGGCCCTGCATTCAGGTTTGCCCTAACCCTGTAGTACCCATGTGGGACCCTGTGACTTTTGAGAAATGGTGACTCGCGGGACCTTCCCCAGGCCCATTGAACCGGAATCTGCACATCCATCACACATTCTTCATCAGGAGCCTCCTGTGCACATTCCAGTTTGAGAAGCATGGGCTTAGATTGTGTAGTCCATGATTCGGTTTCCATCAGGGGAATTCGGATCCTAATCCCAGCGGTCTGACTTGAACAGAAGTGAGAAATGATTCCACTCTGCTGTAGGGCTGGGAAGTCATACCCCTCTTACCCCCAATTTGCAGAGGTAACAACAACTTAGAGAGGTCAGTGCACTTGCCCAGCAGAGTAAGTTGTCAGCTAATGAGCCATAAAATAGGAATTACAAGCAAAATGTGTCTGGCCCAAACCTAAGGTTTTTGTTGAAATCAAAAGTTCCCAAACATGAACAAGCAGAAGAAATGACCAGAAAGATTATTGAATGAAGATGCCTGTGTCCCACACACAGAAAGCCAAAATCTCTAGGTTGAAACTTGAAAATGAGTGTGTTCAAGAACAGCGGTCGTCAGGCCCACAAGAAGTCTCAGAAGGTAAAGCACTGTGTACAAGGCTGATGACCTGAGTTCAATCCCTGGAACCTATATAAAGAGGGTAAGAAGGAACCAGCTACAAAATTGACCTCTGACTACACACACACACACACACACACACACACACACACACACACACACACGATGGTATGTTCGCACCCACACCCATATTCACAAACATTCACACAACACTAATACAGTTAAAAATTTTTAAACCCAAGAGGACATTGCTCCCAATCTTATACATAATACATAAAGAGCTTGGTAAGAACCCTGATGCCCAGGCTATACCTCAGCAATTATGTAAACTTGGCTAGAGTTGAGACTGAGGTATCTGAACATCTAGCTACCTGTGAACTACTCTTTGAAAAGACCTCTAGGTGATCACCCAGAGCTGGGACTCTGCTTGACACTTGCAAACGAGCACCTGTTCACATGGCTTCCTTGGGCTCCTGTGCACACCGGTGAGAAAGAAGTGACTGAGAAGCAAACAAAAAGTGTGGGGTTTCAGAAAACTGACTTCACAACCAGAACCAACCTAATCAAAATGTTCCATACATGGGGGAAAATAAAAACAAAAACAAAACCTGTTGTACCCAGGATCACTGGTATACATCATGTTACTAAAAGTCTAAAACAGGGTAGTGGGAAGTAGGCTCAGTGGATAAAGTGGTTGCCATGCAACCCTGAAGACCTGAGTTAATTCCCCAGCACTCACAGTTAAAAAGCATGGTGTGGTGGTGCATGCTTGTAATTGACACTAGGGAAGCAGAGATCGGAGGATCCATGGCACTCACCTGCCACTCAACTTAGGCAAATCAGTGAACCCCAGTCCCAGTGAGAAACCCTGGTTGAAAAAAAGTGGACAGTGCCTGAGGAATTGATTGCCAACTGAGGTTGTCCTCTGGCCTCTGGCAGACATATATGCACATATACAGTCTAAAGTTTATCAAACAATCTTTAGTAACCCAAAGGCAACAAAACTATGCAAAATATGTATGTCTGTTTGTAAATTACTATTTTTATCTCCAGGAATATGTCATTTATCAGTCACTGATCTGGAACCATTGCCACGTGTCTATGAAAGCTGCTGCTATCAGCCACTGTCAAGGAGACTGTGGATATGGCAACCCAAGGTCCACAGAGACCTGGAGAGACAAGAGAAGAGCCAGGGTGCCTGCTAAGAATCTCAAGAGTTCACAGTTAGATGTCCAGAGGTCAAGATTTAAACTGTCTTTAAAAACCAAATCTGCCTCAGTGTCCAGCCATCTACAAATTTTTCCAAAGCTCATCTGGAGTCGCCACCTGCACATGAATCATCTGGGTGCTGGTTTAAACGGCAACATCTCCTAATTTCAGCCCAGACCCCCAGATCACCATCTCCTGGGGATGATGCCATTAAAGGCAAGTTCCCTAATGATTTGTGTGCTCATTAAAGTTTGAAAACAGCTGTTCAGATAGTTCTGTCCCAGTGTAAGGCAGAGGCAAGACCACCAAGCTAATGTCACCCTGGGGAAGCTGTGGTGCTGAAGCAGCTGGCTTCTCCCCTCCCCAGGGATCAGCACACATCTTCACACCACCGTCTTCCCTCTCTACCATAGGGTTAGTTTGAGATTGTGCCCCAGAATTTACAATGTGACCAATACAGAGGCCACTCACTCATACAGAACCCAAGGGAAATCCACCAATTCTCTCTGAGATTGCTTTCTAAGGCATCTTCATGCTACAAATAAGTATCTCACCCTACTCATGCCTTTCCTTCATCAACCTGAGTAGCTCCATGTCCTTTAGCTTTTTTTTTTTTTTTATCTTCTTACATTGCCTTAAAACTGGGTTTGTGTGTGTCTTGTGTACCAGGCTTTATTGTTTGGATATAAATATTTCTAGTGCATGTAAGTGGGGTTGTTTAATGCCTCATTGTGATTCATATTTTTTCACCAAACATGAGGCATTAAAAAAGAGATGCTGATTACTATGTGTTCTCCTTTCTTTCCTCCTCCTCTTCTTCTTTTTCCTCTCTCTCTCTCTCTCTCTCTCTCTCTCTCTCTCTCTCTCTCTCTCTCTCTCTCTCTCTCTCCAGTCTTCTTAGTTCCCATTGTTTTGGAAGCATTCTTTTTTTTTTGTCCATATTCATTTTAAACTGAAATGGGACCATCATCCAAGCCATTAAAGAGACATAAAAGACAGGAGATAGTTTAAGTCCCCCTCAATGGTTATCACTAAGGGTCTTAGTAAAAGTGCTATTATGAATCACAACAATACCTCATTTAATCCATTTATCTTTTAAGGATGCTTCCTTACTTCTTAGACTGCATAACCCTGTGGTGTTGTGAATATCATCCCCCAAACAGAGTAATTCTGCTTTCTATTCCATGTCTTCCTTTAGCTTACAGAAGAGCTTGGTGTACTGCTGAAGGCAGTCTAGCTGAAAGAGATTGCAAATATTCCAAATAAGCCTTGGAGATCATCTAGCATGAAGTTGTCTGAGTTACTAGTAAACCCTAAACATTTTATGAAAGAGAAAACAGAGGTCTAGAGGGCTTCAGAACTTGCCCAGGGACACATGCCAAATATAGCCTCAGAGCTGTGTCAGTAGTGCCAGATGTCCTGACTCCCTGGGTAGCTCTTTCTAGTGCCCACAACAGGCCACAGCCCCTCAGCACAGAGGGGGACTGGGAATTGGCTCTTGCAGCTGCCTCCTCCTCCTCCCCAAGCCTGATTCTCTGAAAGCAGAGCACACAGACCCAGTCTGTATTGGCGCTTCAGAGCTACAGAGCTTGCATTATTTAACACTGGCTTTAGCTATCTAGGATGGAAAATAAACAGCGCTATAATAAAATCCATAAAATATACCAAATTGGATTTTTTTTTTTCGGAGATGGCTCCAAGCACAAGTTGGCAATCAAAAGGTTTTCGAAAAGCCTGGAAATGGTGTTTGCTCTGTGGAAATTTCCTTGAATCCCGAATATTCCTGCCCTCCATCAGCTGGCTGAATTCTTTAGGAGAGAATGACTTGCTGTGATTCATAAGGAAAGGGGCAATTGCAAAAGGCCTCATAAAGAGTGCTTTCCCCTCACACTCTCAAGAACTACACACACCTCAATGCAGAAGCCTCAGCCCTCAGATTCTCATACATCCCCAGGCCTACACCAGTGGAACCCATGGGTAAAGTAGTGAGCATGCTTGCTAGCAAGGTGAGGAAGTGGTTAGTGGCAGGAGCATCAGCACTCCTGTCCACTATCAATATATGGGTTTGTAGGTCCACTGAAAAGCAAGCTTCCCTCCTCTCATATATTTCACCCTGGCTCAGATTTACCACCAGGCAATGCCTTCCTAAGTCACATGACTGGTAGTCAAGTAAGGACAGAAATTAGCACACAGTCCTTCATCATGATTTCCATGAGCATAGTCCTTTAAAAAAAAAAAAGGACCCTTCTAGGGACTGGGGATGCAGATCAATTGGTAGAGTGCTTGCCGTGGGTTTGATACTCAGTGTAGCATAAAGTGGGTATGGTGGCATGTACCACTCAGGAAGTGTAATTAGGGGGATCGGGAGTTCAAAGTTATCATTGGCTACAGAACAAGTTTGAGGCCCTGTCTAAAAGAAATACAGGATATCGCTAACACTTCTTGTTGAGGACTAATAAGCATAGCTCCTGAGCTCCCAGTGAGATCACTGGTTAAAGGATCGTGGTAAAAGGAGTGGCAGCACAAAAGACATGGTCCTCAGGACAACAGCGTTTTAGGATACTCTGAATGACAGAGAAAGGTGGCATCGGGAAAGATCACCCATACATATCTATACATATCTGTGCGGTCCTAGGGAAAGCTGGAGATGATCCAAGCCAATGGGCTGGGAGGCAACTGGGTGAAGGCATAGGAGAAGTCTTGTGGGAGCCAGGGAAATGTTGACTCTGTTTCCTGGTATACAAATGCCAGAACCTCTGTCTGCTGGGGTGAAGATTTCTCGAAACTCTCTAAAGGAAAATGGACAACTGTCGGGATGTCAATAGCTATCTGGTTAGTGCAGGGAAAATGCTTTGCTTATTCCTATGGTTTGCCTCAAATGCTTGGGAAAAAAATGGGGATGAAATGAAAGAAGAAGAAGAAAAAGAAGAGGAAAAGGAATAGGAGGAGCAGGAGGAAGAGGGATCTGTTTCTTCAGATCTCTCTCCACTGGAGCACATTTCTTCTAATTTTAACCCTTGTGGCAAACACAGTATCTGTTTCTCCTTAAGGAACCCTTCAGGCAACAGCCACACACACTATCTCTCCCAGACACACACCTGAACAACCAGAGGAAATTCTGTCATAAAGAACTAATGAATGTGGTCTTCGTTCACCAGTTCCCCAGGACTCACTAGACATGTGAGAGAGACAGAGAAAGATCTAGCACAGTAACTGAGTTAATAGGAACTGGCAGAGAATGCATATCAATGCTTTAATAATCTAATTAATGCACTCTGAGAGATGTGAGAGTTTAACTTCTGTAAAACAAGACATGTTGATTCAAAAGTCAAAGCAAATGGCCCAAGAAATTGAAAGTGTGGAGAGAAAAGTTAAATGATACTGATGGTAGAGTCAAGGAATACAATATCTATTCAATAAAGCCTCCAGAAACAAAAACTAGATACAGTGTTTGTGAGCAAAGGGAAGAAGCAGGAGGGAGAAAATGTGTGTGTGTGCGCGCGCGCGCGTGTGTATGTGTGTGTATAAACAACACGTTCCAAAGTTTGAGACAAACAAGAATTTTCATAGTAAAATTTCTGAACTTACTTCTGAATAAGGTTCTGAATAAGAAAATTTTTGAATAAGGTTCAGTGAGAGACCTCGTATCAAAAAAAAAAAAAAAATGAGGTGGAGCACCATCTAGAAATACATCCAGCGTTGACAACTGGCCACCAAACATGAAAACATGAGCACACAGGTGAGCACACCCCCCTACACACACACACACACACACACACACACACACACACACACACAAATACACCTCATACACCACACACATGCACACACAAATACACTAAAGCCTAATGCAAGAAAATTGAGTAATATACTACAGGATGTAAGAAGCTAGGGAATATAATCCAGAAGACATGGAGAGAATAAAAAGATATTAAACAATGATCCACTAACCATGGGGTAGTATCTTCTGAAAATCAATTACCAATAAAATTTCCTAAGCTTCATGTGACAGTGGATAGTTTCAAATATCCATAACACAGAAAATGTTGCTTGGGCTGAGCAAGCTAGTAAGCAGCACCCTTCCATGGCCTCTGCATCAGCTCCAGCCTCTAGATTCCAGTCCTGTTTTGAGTTCCTGCCCTGAATTCTTTTGATAATAGACTGTGATGTGGAAGTGTAAGAGAAATAAACCCTTTGCCTCCCCACAAAAGAAAAAAAGAAAGAGAGAGAGAGGGAGGAAGGGAGAGAGGGAGGGAGGGAGGGAAGGAGGGAGGAAGGAAGGAAGGAAGGAAGGAAGGAAGGAAGGAAGGAAGGAAGGAAGGAAGGAAGGAAGGAAGGAAGGAAGGAAGGAAGGAAGGAAATGCTGTTTGTAGAAAAATACGAATATAGAAAATACTAATATAGAAAAGATACTAACGTGAAAAATTAAGGCAAGAAAAAAGGGAAGAAAGACTAGAAGGAAATACACGTGAAATAAATACAGTTTCATACCAGGATATCAACCCACACAGTACAGCATTTTTTAAAATGCAAGAAACATATCCAGGTGTAGTGTTGCTCACCTCTAAGTCCAGCACATGGAAGGCTGAGGCAGGAGAATCATAATCTCCATGCAGCCTAAGCAAGCTAAGGAGACCTTGTCTTAATAGTAATAATAAAAATAATAATAATAATAATGATGATGATGATGATAATAATAAATAGAAAAGTAAGTTATACTTTAAGGTAGTAATAACATTTGAATGACTAAATATCAGATTTTCTTAAGGAACACTTTCTACGGGGCTAAAGAAAATATTTCGTACTTTCTGCTCAATTTTTCTATAATCCTAAAAGTGCTCCAAAACCTAAAGTTGATTTTACTAAGAAAAGGAAGAGGTTTCCTGCCTAGAATAGGTGGGTGGTCTGAACAACTTTATTATAATTAATAATATGCTAACTATGGAGTAAGTATTAAATAACATATGTAAAGAGATTAGAGAGTTCTTGAGAAGCACATTTGAGTCTTTATGTGGTGATTTATACATTAATCTTAGGCTGTGAGTCTTGGAAAGCTTGCTTCTATGTTAATGAACACAGCACTTAGTTACTTGGTGCAATTAAAATGACGATTTGCTGACGTTTCAAAGAAACAAAAGCACAAAGACACACACCACTATTAATGTTTCTTATTGATTTTCACTTTTCATCAGTCACTTCACACGTGTGATATCCAATAGGACAGATCTGATGCAGGACCAAGGTGGTCATTGTCACGAGCTGCCTGTCAGACCCCTTTCTCCCAGTGACTTCATGGCTGGGATTAGATTCCTGGACTTGAAGCCTTTGGCCTGTGTTTGGCAATGGCTGGACCTTCTGCACACCAAACTTGCCACTACTTGCTCTGAGGTGCAATGGCCCTAAGATTCTTGGTCTCTGGATGTCCTTTGCTGCTGACAGCCCCTCTCCTGTTGCCCACTCCACATTCTCCCTTTTCTCACCCTCCCTTCCTCACTGTGTACCTCCCCCCACCCCCCACTCAACACACATGCCACCCATTTTGATCTGTCTCTCTCTCCACCACTTACCTGGCCATAGCATTAGTCTGCCATAAATTTTATTTGTTAGATCTATTGATTAAAGTTTTATTTTCCCTGTTCTTAATTAACGTATCATTCATTCTGCTCCAGCTTAAGATAAGTTGTAGACCTCAAACAATAGATACATTGCTGATAAAGCTATTTGTAAATCAATGTTCTGTAAACTGTCTCATATTTCAAAGGTACCAACAGAGCTTGCCAGATGAAACAATCCTATGATGAAAAATTAAAAACAATTCCCGATGTTCATTTTTGTGTATCTGAAGTCTCAGATACTGGTCACATAAAAAAGAAGCAACTTCATTTCAATGTCACTATCACACCTTTCAGCCACAGCTTTGGTTGATGACTTTAGAACAGATGTTAGACATCAAAAAACAATCTGTACAAGGGACTAATGACCCCCTTTCTGACTCTCTCATATGTAAATAAAAGGGGTTGGGAGAGAATGGATAAATGTGAAAATGTTCTCAAAATCTGAAAATGTTAAAGTGGAAAATATAAAAGCTATTCATTATATGTGTGCATGTCTACTGACTGTTATAATCTAGCCACTCTGTTAGAAGTGAAGATTAAAACCTTGATTAAGCCATATTGCTTGCCATCAAGGGTTCACAGTCTCTAACAAAGTGTGTATGTGTGTGCATGCACACACACACACACACACACACACACACACACACACACCACCTCCAAAACAATATGTAAGTATTATGAAGAATATCAGATAGATAGATAGATAGATAGATAGATAGATAGATAGATAGGTAGGTAGGTAGGTAGGTAGGTAGGTAGGTAGGTAGGTAGATAGATAGATAGATAGATAGATAGATAGATAGATAGATAGATAGATAGATAGATAGACAGATATGATAGATAGATGATGGATAGATGGGTGGACTGACTGACTGATGAGTGGTGGAAGGATGGATGGATCACAGTGGCACCAGGTTTGGAAATTTTCACACAAGAGCAGAAACTGAATCTCTTTGCTGTTTGATCACCTGTGTTTAGCACTGGGCATCAGACACAGCGAATATTTCTTGTTAGGGGGAGGGACACATGAGGCTCTATCCTTAGCTGAAGAGCAGCTACTGGTAACTGGTTGCTGTGAGAGTCATTTTTCTTCAGACATTGTGGTACATTGCCCAGGCTCCAGTAAATAAGCCCACACCCATCCATACACATGCAAGCAAGCAACAGTAATTAAACTTGGTAAGAGATAGACAATAGAGATAGAGATGACGTAGATAGAGATAGAGAATGCCATGAAGGTAGGAGGAGCAGATGCTGGGAAGGAGGGAGTTCTTTAGGGAGTAGGAGAGGGATAAGAGAAGGGAATGGATGGAGGGGTGTGAGTATGATCAAAATATATCACGTGTGTGTATGAAATTTTTTAGATATCTGTATTAAATTATTGGATGATTCACTTTGCTTTGCCAGGTCTTGGAGTTACAGATCAGTGGGGAGAAGACACATAACCTGGTCTCCAGGGAGAAGAAATGTTCTGTAGGGAGCACAAATGAAAAGTCACTCCAGGGAGAAGCAGCTGTGAGTTCAGGGAACAGAAACGATGGAGACGATTGTACACTTGAGAATTGCAAGTGGCTTACTGCTCAGCTTCAAGCCTACACGTGTCTCTCATCCTCCCCTCCCTCAGAACCCCAAGATGAAGGAGAACCTGATTTTGTTCATGTGTAGTGCATCAACCATGCTCTCTTCATGGCTTTCTTCATGGCTTTCTTCATGGCATGTAACACAGGGCTGCTTCCTACCTCCTTGCGCTACTTCATCTAAATTGGTTTCTCAAGGGTCTGTCTACATGTTCTTCTGACTTCCATGCTCTCCTTACATATTCCTAAATCACTGATTTATCCCCCATATTTTAGGCAGTCCCCAAACATACATTTCATAGAAAAAAAAAGGGGCTAACTCAAGCTTCCTGTGGTACCTGATAGAGTGACTTTTCACAAGCAGTGTGAACTTGCATCCAGAATTTTACTTGGCTCTATTCTACTGTTTCTTTTTTATATAAATATTTTTATTTCATAATTAATTAAATTTTACATATCAGCCACAGATTCCCCTGTCCTCCCTCCTCCCACCTCCCAGTCTTCCCCCCCAATTCACCCCCCATTCCCACCTCCTCCAAGGCAAGGTCTCCCCTGGGGAGTCAGCCCAGTCTGGTAGATTCAATTGAGGCAGGTCCAGTCCCCTCCTCCCTGTACCAAGGCTGAGCAAAGTGTCCCAGCATAGGCCCTAGGTTCCAAAAAGCCAGCTCAAGCACCATGGACAGCCTGGGGTACTCCTAAACAGTTCAAGCTCATCAACTGTCTCACTTATCCAGAGGGCCTGGTCTAGTTCCATGACTCCTCAGCTATTGGTTCACAGTTCATGTGTTTCCACTGGTTTGGCTATTTGTCCCTGTGCTTTTTCCAATCATGGTCTCAATATCTCTTGCTCATATAATCCCTCCTCTCTCTCTGGCCGATTGGACTCCTGAAGCTCCACCTGGGTTTTGGCCGTGGATCTCTGCATCTGCTTCCATCAGTCACTGGATGAGAGTTCTATCATGACAGGGTGTTCTGCCATCCGATCACCAGAGTACGTCAGCTCAGGCACTCTCTTGACCATTGCCACTAGTCTATAGTGGAGGTATCTTTGTGGATTTCTGGGGACCTCTCTAGCACTCTGCTTCTTCCTATTCTACTGTTTCTTAAGGCTTCAAAGTCTCTATAGTTTGAATATTTCATCTTCTATGTCTCTGAGTCTCAGCTCACAGCATGAAACAGAACAAAATTCTTTTGTTAGACTGCTTATCACCATTTTTATTTCAGAGAAACTGAGAGCAGCTTTGAAGGGTCTTTCTTTCTCCTGTGATAACTTGTATGTCTAGCATTTGCTGCAATGATGTCCCTTCTCCAAGACTGATAAGGAACCATGTTTGCCACAGCTGGGTAAAATGCTAGCTAAGAACTGGGTCTTGGGCCTTAGCCCTAGGGAAGGCAAGAACAGTAATAGGCAGGCCATAGAGCGCTCAACTTTGCAGACAGACAAGTCCAAGTTGGAACTCAAATTCCATCTGTCTCCTACTAGACAAGTTGCTGCCTAGCCCTGCAGCACCAGGGGCCATTGAAATGTTCTCCCTCTCATTCCATGGAGTTCCCCTAGCTACTGCAGGGTGTGAACTCAGTAGTACCCAGGGCAACAACAAAATAGATATCCTCGGCTTTCCCCACCCGAAGTCTCCTCCTCTAGGCAAGAGTCATGTGTTAAACCACCTTCATTTGGAAGCACGGCCTGCTCTGATGTCTTCCAAATAGTCTCCCACTGAATCTATTTGCTCCAAGGTCTCCACCCAGTCATACCCCAAAGTGAAATTCTGACCTACATGGCTCCTGTCACACATGACCAGTGCTTACATTGAGGACCTGAAGTGGCAAAGACCCTTTGCAAAGCTTAGGTTAGATTCCCGACTTCCAAGATCACATTCCCTCTTGGCCCTCAGGAACGACATAAGGACATTGCATAAAGAACCCTTGAGTTTGCCAGCATGGATGTGCCTCGTCTAGTGGAGGAAGGTCTCGTTACACTTATCATGGAAATGCAAAATGATTCTTTTAAATCATATAAAGATGCAGGCTGTGCCAACGAGGGGCCTTCAAACCAGGTGAGAATAGACCTCACAAAGCTCCACACACCTGGCTCAACTGTCCAGTCCTCTCCATGTTTCCATTCTCTTGCCTTCCTCTTCCCCATTCTTTTCTTTCTCTTATTGTTCTCCCTGCTTCCTTTGCTTTGCATTCCTTGATCGTTGCACATGAGTAGGAAAGCTGTGTGTCTCATCCTGAATTATAGTAGACCACCTTGATCCTGCCACCTAGTAACTCAAAGCCAACCAAAGCATTAGAAAGCACTGCACAGCAACGTGCGGGCAGTCATTTTCTAAGAGCTAAAATACACACCCAATTTACATGACTATTTGCATCTGTGTATAAATTATACATCAATATGTATCCTCCCAACACAGTGAGTGACTAAAATACTTTTGCTACTTTCAAACTTGTCATTGCTCAATTTTTCCTCTCTCCCCCTTGCGATAACACCCACACACATCTTTTCATTCCTTGGAAGAAAAACGAGAGAGAGAGAGAGAGAGAGAGAGAGAGAGAGAGAGAGAGAGAGAGAGAATAAGGTAAGAATTAAATAGAGGATAAAATGGAAGAAAAGAGAAAATAATGATGAGAACAAAGGGATCAATGGGAAAATAAATATATATGGATAACCAAGGAAAGGATATCATGGCTATAAGATTTCGGTAATGGTTACACAAACCTATTCAATGGTTACACCAACTTATTCTGTGGAGAGAAAATAAAGCAAAATAAGGGTGAAATAAAAATATGTGCATCCTCTACATATTTTATTAGTGAGTGCAAGTAAAAAGAAAATAGTTAGGGTTTTGGAAAGTGTCCTGATGCTCTTACTTTGCTGTAAATGTGTATGTAGATTCAGCCTTTTAACAGGAAGCATGCATCATAAAACAACACAGCTACAGTTGTTTTATGCCCACATTAAACTGGCTTTGGGCAATGTCACTGCAAAAGGTTCACATAAGACCAAATGCGTAATAGACAGCGTCCATCATACAAATCGGCCTCATTGACATGCTCTCCTCCCTACTCCATCCCATAATAACCCAATTCAGGTCTGCGGGCAGCCAAATGTCTGACTTCCCAAGGAAACCATACTCTTTTTTCTAGGCAACCAGACTAGAAGAATGCAGGGTAGATTGAGATCTTCTTTTAATCCTATGGAAGCAGGCAGAAAGGAGCCCCCAAAACGGCAGGGATCAAAGAATGAAGTAGAGAGTTGCCAACCCATCTATGCCCAGGCTCTGATGGGGTACGAGCTCCACATCGCCATCTGTGTTCGGTCTCTGAGAACTCCTAAATGCTCATGTATCCTTGTTAACAAATTCCTCCTTTCTGCTCCAGTGCATTTTGGGTAAGTTTCTATCATTTTCCACCAAAATGACTTTGACTATGACTATATAATCCAATTAATTTAGAGGGATTTACATTTTGATTCTATACTTCCAATAATTTGTAATAGATTCAAAATGTTTCTTTGTGGTTAATAGGATGGTTTTCTTTTACTATTAAGCAAATTTGAATCCTTCAGGATATAGCCAATTTGGGTAAGGAACATTCCTTAACAGTTATATTTTCACCCATAGCACTATCAGAGACAGTGTGGATAAGTATCAGTTTGTTTTGCCCAGCAGATTATGACTGTGTGAATTACAATACATCTTGCAAACTAAAATACATTGAAGTTCAATAAAATTCTCACCCATGGGTCTCACTTTTTTCATTTCTGCCATCAAAATACCAATACCTCATTAACTGTGAACAAACATTGAAAATGTGCTAATTCATTTAATAAATGCATGGAAAGAGCAAAGACACACACACAAAGAAAACGAAGCACTCAGAAGTAGGCAAACTGGTAACAAAGGATAAATTTGATGAATTCTTCAGGAAAGGCTTCAGGCTTGATAAGTAATTTATTGCAGCAGAAAAAGAAGGTACCATATGGTGAGAAGATCAAAGAACCTAGAAGAGGAATCTGGACCGGCCAGAGCACGGCTATTCTCTCAGTTGTACCTGTATGGGGCATGCAGAGGTTCATATCAGAATCCCACTGTGCGTTCTTTCTCCTCGGCTGTTTGACCACAGGCCAAAGCTAATATAGGACAAAACACACTTCCTTCACATCGCATGATACAGAATCAGTAATTCTGAGCCAATGCTCTTTGCTTTCCAAAACTTACCAACTCACTCTAGTAATTTATATGACAACATGCATTCAAAACAGTTCTATCCCTGTGCTATACAGAAACAACAGAAAGCCATATATCTGACTAAGGGGCTTAGTCCCTACCTTCAGGAAATTCAGGTTCTAGGCCTGTATTCATATTCTGTTTTTCTAATTTACTATATTAAAATAATTGAAGTTGGATTAAAATACATGGGACTAGGATAATTATTGATAATCTCTATTTACTCTATACCAGGGACTGCTAGATATATATGTAGAGAGAGAGATGGAGAGCCATAGATATATGTGTTTATATGTCTATAGAGAGTACATATGGATATGTATATATTTATAATGATTATTACATATGCTTTACAGATAATATATATTATCTAGGTATCTACATGGCAAACATTGCTCTACCTATTGTATAGATTGTCAAGTTGGGTTTCCAAAACAATGACTAATTAATTGCCCAAACCACCCAGCAATTAAGTGAGGGACCCAGAATTGAACCTAAATATCTTTTAATCCCGAGCTCATTTATTTCCATTTTATTTGGACTTAACATAAACTACACTAAAGTGCCTCTGGAAGTGAAAAGAAAGGTGTTTATTCAATCAGTCACTTGATTACTCAGTAGTTTTCAGCTCTTGTGTTGTATGACTTTAAGCTACCCTTCCCAATGTGCCCATATTAATCATTCACCTCTGGATCAACACTGGAACTACAAAATCCACAGACCCTGTCTATTTCTGCACATCTTTCTGAATGAAACCAAAGTAAGAAAGAAAGTCTTTCCTCCAAGAGTCCTCCGGTCTATTTGGGAGATAAATAAAACACCCATTAACCAAATTAAATGAAACACAGTGATGCCTCAAAAAATGCGAAAGTCCAGAAGACATTCCAAAGCAAGCATCCGATTTCCCAAAAGGCTGCTTGAGGAGATTAATAAAGGAGCCCTTTAAATACCATGGCAATCTGCTAACTGCACAGGTGGTCTGACACGGCCCACTGCTGCCAAGCACAGTCAAAGACACCACAAGGAAGCGAGGCGAATGAGAAAAGCATTTTTACATTTTTTAATCTCCTATGATGATTTATCCTCTGTGCTATGAGTGGAAGCAAGTCAGCCTCCCTCTTCCTCAAAGCATTGCCTCCTCCCCCATGTTAACACTTTTTTCTCTCTCCCTCTCTCTCTCCCTCTCTCTTTTCCTCTCTCTCTACCTCTCCCTCTTCTCTCTCTCTCTCTCTCTCTCTTTCTCTCTCTCTCTCTCTCCCCAATTTAAATTTATAATTCATCTGTGTTTCTCTTCATTCGGGTTTCAGTGACTCAATTAGAGAATGCAAATACGTGTTCCCTTGCTACCTGCCCTGGCTCAGGGATCGCTTATCAGTAGGCTGGCAACAGATAACTTAAAGGACATTCAAAAAGACATGTGATTCTAAGAATAGACATTGGGGAATATTAACAAGTAATAAATCTGTCTTTGGACACCAAGTAAACTTACCTTCATGTTATTTCTTTTGCTCACGGGTAGCTGATAACACAGTTATGCCTATAAAGTATATTAGGTCAGGGATCCAATTTTGATATTTTCCCGTATCTAACATTATCTATTACTACAGTTCCAAAAAATATTAAATTGATGCTAATCATATAGATATTGGAATGCACATGTACACAGGGGTTTGTCTCCTACCCTGAGTTAAACTGCTTTTCTTTTTTATTTCTCCCCTTCCACTAGTATCTAGGTTTTAACTCTAACTGAAGAAGGAAGAAATTAATTTTTTGCTTTAGTAGTCAGAAGATTAGAAACATTAAAACAGATGCACCACAGTCATGTTTATTTGAGTTTTTTTTTTTTTTTAATCGACAGACCAAAGGGGAGGAAATCTAACTGGTAGATACTTGAAACAGAACTGCATTCTCTAATAGACTATAATCTTCCCGCTAGTTCTCCTCTCGTGCTGTATCCAGCAACTCATCTTTGCAAATACAGGGTTTGCTTTATAATTTCAAGGCTTCCTCCCTGTCACTCAGCCAGGCAGGAGCGGTCCTCAGTGGCATGCCACGTCCTGTCACAGGTGGCTGTACAGACGGGGACAATATCAGCCAGTCCCAGTGGAAAGAAAGACCACAAAACAGAAGGCTTCAAGTCAAGTGAGGATTTGGGTGTGCAAGATTGCTTTAGTTAAGGGAGGGAAAGGATTGGAAAGGTAGTGAGAGAATGGAGGAACTCCACCTAGAAAACAATTTAGAACAAAGGGAGCCAGGGTAAATGATGTCTGGTCCCTGACAATCACAGCCACGTGCAATATAGATCCTAGCTGCTACAATCTGGACCTTAAGCATGCCCCCAAAGGCCTGTATGGCAAAGGCTTGATCCTTGGAATGGGGCTATTGAGAAGTTTTTGGCACTTTTAAGAGCTGGGGCATCCAAACAGATCCCTAAGATCATTGTTTGCATGCCTTCAAAGGGGACTGTGGGACCCTAGCCACTTCCTCGTGCCCTCCTTTGCTTCCTGATCGGGAACTCTGCACTATGCTTTCACATTTGTCCTTCCATGCTATGCAGCCACACCACAAGTCTAAAGCAATGGGGTTCCCAAGCTGTGAGCCCACACTCAAATCTTTTGAGTGATCCACGTATTTGGTTTATTTGTTGTTGTTGTTTTGTTTTGTTTTGTTTTTTATTTTATAATTTAATTTAATTTTACATATCAGCCACAGAATCAAGGTATCGGTGATAGTGGCATAAGGCTGACTAATATGTGTGGTTCTCCCTACACACTACTGATTCAAAACACCTTGGTATTGAGCCTGGGAATCTGGAAATTTTCAAAATACACGGGATGGTAGAGCATTTGTATTTAGAACTAAGGCCTCATTTAAGCTCTCCCACCTAGTGCAAGTCAGTTGCAATAGGTTTCAGCATAGATTGTGTGATGCAAACAACACTCTGGAACCCTTGAACGCTGCCGACTAACAGGGAGAGTTGAGGGAAGAGGAATATCAGTCCTCAGCATGAGCAAACAACTAAGAAGGACCACAATTTAAACATGAAACCACAGTTCTAGAATCAACTGAGAAAACCAAGAGAGGAATAAAGGTATAAATGCAAGCATTATACAGGAAAATTTTCTGGCACTTGTTGACTGGTTGGATATGAAGCATAACCAGAAATACTAAGGTCTTAATCTGTATCCCAAAGCCAGCATCTTCTCTGCACCTCCAGAACCATTGCCCTGTCTTCACAAGTTCCTCTATAGCAGCTTGCGGACCTCTGGCCCTGTGCCTGCTCTCGCTAGGTCCCTTTACCTTCACTACTCCCGTTGGTGGTGGTGGTTTTTTTGTGGGGCTCTTACCCTGTGTGGAAATGTCATGAAACACGACAGAATCCACTAATAAGAGTTTTATTAAGATAAGGGAGAGGGACAGATGTGCACAGGCCTGTGGAAAAACATGTGAGTGAAGGGGGCCTGGGAATCACGGCATCAGCTTATAAAGACTGGGCCGCGCCTGCGCACACAGGCCCATGTGGCTATTCCACGCATGCGCGTAGAGCACATGGTTGTGCTGCGTGCTTTACACAACCACACAGACATGGGGGTCCTGGTCACAGGAGGCGTTTTGACCCGGAAATGACTAGGCAGAAGTGACTAGGTCCCACTGGGCATGTGCAACCAGGCCCAACCATGGGGGCGTGTTGTGAATCCATATCAGTTGTTACCTTTGTTTCTTTGACTTCCGGTTTTCTCCCACCGCCACAGCTATGCCAAGACTTCTAGCAATGGTGGGGATGGGCATTTGTTTGTTTATGTTTGGTTTGGGATGGTTGGTTTCTACTTTACGTTTGTTGAACTGTCCTTTTCAAGCCCTGACTCATCATCCACCAATCCTTGTTCAAACATCACTTCTGACAGGAAGCCTTCAGTCTGGTGGAATACTATTGACACATTTTCAGGTTCCTGGCTACTTTCCTTTCATTGCTCTCCCTGGACACGTCGTAAGCTACACTTTGGGGATTACGTACTGTGTAATTTCTGAGTAAGAAATGTCCCTAATAAGGCTCATGCACTTGAGCATTTTGTCCTCAGCAGGTGGCGCTGTTTGGAGCAGTTTTGGATCATTTAGGAAGTGGAGCCTTCTAGAGGAAGTATGACTTTGGGGGTGGGCTTTGAGTGTTTGAAGCTCAGCCCTCTTCCAGGTCTCTTTCTCTGCTTCCTTTTTGTGGTTAAAGATATGATACTTCTTATTTCAGTCGCCTGCCGCCATGCCTCCCCACCATATGTACTGTCCCCTTGGGTCCATAAGCCAAAATAAACTCTTTATTCCATAAGTCACTTTCGGCCAAGGTGTTTTATCACCGCAGCAAAGAGTAACTGATAAACATACTTTTTAAAAAAAGTATATTTATTTATTTATTGTTGGGAGCCACCATGTGGTTCCTGAGAATTGAACTCAGGACCTCTGTAAGAACAGCCAGTGATCTTAACCGCTGAGCCATCTCTCCAGCTCCTGATAAACATACTTACTGCTAATGCTGCTTGGGTAGAGGCCGTATGTTTTGGCCCATAGTTCACTCAATACATAGCACATTGTTTGAGATACAGACACCTCTGTTTTCCGGGGGTAGGGGTGGGGAGGATACACACACACATACACACACACACACACACACACACACACACACACACACACACACACACGGATAGCTGGAAGATTTCAATGATTTCTGAAGAAATGGACGAATCAGTAAAGGGGAAAATGAAATACTTGGTTTTAAGAATTAACAAGACGTTGACAGCAGCAAATGCAGGTGGATACATGAAACAGAGAATCATAATAATTAAGTGGCATTTGACTTTAATAGATAATTGATAATGGATGTTGTACTCTACCACTAAAAATAATGATTTGGAACTTATAATCATGTAGATAGAGGCATCCGAATGAAAAAAGCACCACAGTCAATAATGTCAGAGAACAAAATACTGAGTTTTGAGGTATTCCCACGGTCAGAAGTGGGAGGAATAAATAGGAGAAGGATGAACCTGAAAGACAAAAATCCACCAAGGTGGCGTTGTAAATTAGCATAAGGGAAAGATCTCACAACAGAATTGTCAATGAAGTCAAATGTCACAAAGATGATACAGTTGGCAAAAATGGTGAAGATGACTAATATCATCATAAATATGTTCATATATATCATCCCTTCAGTGCTGGCCATCTGAAACTCTGTCATGAAGAATGCATCAAGAAGGGGCAGGCAAGCAGATAAAAGCTATTGTCAGATGTCACCCACCAATATATTGCAAATGCAACCCCAATCTTAGTCACTGTGTCCAGCAGCAGATATTAAGGCCCTTAGGATGCAGCACAAAACCACCAAGTTCCTCTCTCGTTGTCTTTCCACTTCCACTCAGCGGCTTGAGTTCCCACTTTCCCTTTGTTGAACAGCGTCTCAGACTCCCCTGAGTGCCTGATGAACTAGAACACACATCATCTGTTCAGGTGTGGTTACCCATGATTGGCTTTCTTTGTTTTTATTGGAAAGGACAAAATATAAAGGAAACTTAGACAAGTCTTCCCCCAACTGGAATGTAAGTGGGCTGTCATCCCCTGTGAATGCTTACAGTGAATGGTGACATCATTTCCTATGATCTACTAGTCTCAGTGTAACATCTGTCTTAGTTTGCTTTCTAGTGCTATGATAAAGACCATGACCAAAACTGACTTGAAAAAGAAAGAGTTTATTTCAGCTTAGAACTTGCAGTCATCCATGAAGGGAAGTCAGGACAGACATTCAAAGCAGTAGCCTGAAGGCATGAACTGAAGAAAAAACTATGGAAGAGTGCTGCTTACAGTCTTGCTCCCCCTCGCTTTTTTGGCCTGTTTTCATTTGCAACCCAGGACCACCTGTCTAGGTGTGGCACTGCCCACAGTGAGCTGGGCCCTAATCAATCATTAGTCAAGAAATTTTCCTGGAGACTTACCTATGTGATGGAGGCATTTTCTCAGTTGAGGTACCCTCTTCAAAGATGACCTAAGCTTCTGACAAAAAAAAAAATTTAAAAACAGTTCAACAACAAATCCTAATCATAATATCACCTTATTTCAGCAGAGCCCTGCCTTGTGTCATCTAAAAGGAGAAGGGAGTCAGTAACCATCCCTATCCTCAATCCATTCAAACCACATCTGGCATCTGTAGACCATGCTAAGAGCTTCCCTTTATTGGGAATGTAGACAGCACAAAATAAACTTAACATTCAAGAGACAGAAGGTCTCAACATAATGCCAGATGAAGAAAAGTTGCTATTCTGTCTAAAAAGCAGTGTATTTTAATGGGAGGCTTAGGATGAGAGGATGGGTCAGCCATGCATTGCTGAGCTGTGTGGCTATCATTTGTTTTTTCATCCTCCTTACTAAACTGTGAACATATTAACTGCAATGATCTTTTCAAACTTGTGATAGGTTTCCAGCATAGGTCTGTACCCAGAATAAACAATAAATACTTAGTTATGAAAAAAAAAAATGAATGGCTGAGAATTGCCTTTGAACTTTTGAAGAAAATTTTTGTGTGAAAGTGAGATTTGGATTTTATAGTCTCAAATAAGAGAATCGAGAACACCGCGAGATATATATATATATATACAGCTTTTGTGTGGCTATGAGGTAGAAATGACTGTAGAGCTCTTCTGGAGAAGGCGCACACTACAGAGAGGGAGCGTGCCTTTCTTGATGGTGTCTATCACTCCCCAAGCCAATCTGGAGCAAGTTTGTACAGAGTGTAGCTCATCACTAGGAGTGCTTGGTTTCTTGTCCATATAGATTCCTACATACAATCCCCAGAAAGATAACTTCCATTGTTGTGTTGGTTTGAATGAGAATCCCCCACAATAAGCTCATATATTTGAATGCTTGGTCCCTAGTTGGTGAAACTACTTTGGGAATAATTAGGAGGTATGACCTTGTTGGAGGAAGTGTGTCACTAGGGTGGGCTTTAAGGTTTCAAAAGCCTACACCAGGCCCAGTACCATTCTCTGTTGTGGATATTGCTCTATATAAATAAAACACTGATGCCAATGACCAGACAGGAAGTATAGGCGGGACAAGGAGAGAGGAGAATTGGGGAAACAGGAAGAAGCAGGGGAGACACTGAAAGCCACTGCCAGGACAAGCAACATGTAAAGATGCCGGTAAGCCACCAGTCACGTGGCAAGGTATAGATTTATAAAAATGGGTTAATTTAAGATAAAAGAACAGTTAGCAAGAAGCCTGCTACAGCCATACAGTTTATAAGTAATATAAGTGTCTGAGTGATTATTTTATACGTGGATTGTGGAACTGCGTGGCTTGGTGGAACCTGGAGAGAAGCCCTCCAGCAACAAATGGTGCTCACGTGGGTCAAATTCCAAAGACCTGGGTGGCTCCTGCCCTCAGCCTCCTCCCCAGCTGGTGGGTACCTAAACTGCCTGCAAAGTTCCTTAGAACCAGGGAACGCCTACACCATTCCATTCCCGAAAAAGGGTCATGAACTCATCCTCTGAACTGTAAGCAAGCCCCCCCCCCAATGAAATGCTTTCTTTAATGAATTTTATAAATCTTCACAGCAATAGAACAGTAACTAAGGCATTGTTGATGTCAGCTGTCCTGGGCATCAGTATGCTTTAGTGTTCTCCAGATGATTCTACCTGCAACTGGAGTTGACTAACTGCCATACCGAAACTTTAACACTCCTTCCAAACTCCAGGAGTCTATGTTGGAAGGGATGATAGGTTTTGTCCAAAGCTTCCCAATTTTTTTTAAATGAAATAGATTTACAATTCCCCTCTCCTTTTCTTCTCTCTAGCCCCTCCTAGCACCCTCGAGTCCCTCTCATGCACTCCCCACTTTCAAGTTAATAGTTTCTTTTTCATTATTGGTGTGTGTGTGTGTGTGTGTGCGCGCACACACACACACACACACACACACAAATATATATAAATACAAACCGAGTCCATTTTTCTTGTTTGTGTGCATATATGCTTTCAGAACTGATTTCCACATTGGACAACCAATAAAGACATTCATCCTTGGGAAGGCTAATTCTCCTTCCTTAGAAATCATTAGACTCCTGTACTTCTTTATCAAAGGTAGGACCCCATGAAATGTTTCCCCTTCTATGTTAGCATGTCTACTGAGAGGGCATGTTCCACATCTAGGAGAAGCTGTTTCACAGCAGACTTCCTAGTCCTTTTGTTCTTACGATCTTTCCACCCCTGTTCTGTGATATCCCATAACCCATAGATGCAGGAGCAGTGACGAGGATATATCCATTAGGATTGACCTTGCCATGGTCCTCTGATCTCTGCATTGTGTCCAGTTGTAGATATCTAGAGGCTTCTCTGATAAGGGGTGGTGGCTACACTTACAAAGCTCCCCAGTTGGGCTCAATTTAGAATTCATATTTTCTCTAGCATTGACTAAAGAATTGAAGCCTAATAAAGCCATATTCCAAACAGTGGACTAGAAGAGAGATTGAGTGAGACAGATAAAGAGATAAAAAAAAAACATATCTTAATTTTTATTTTGCAAATTTTAAATAATTAGATTTGCCCTTAACCAAAAATTTTAAAGTGTTTTCTGTCCAAACATACAAAGTTCTTCTCACAAAATCTCCAGATATGGAAACATCAACAGTTGAACTGAGAGTAGGCGTGGATTTAATCAAAGACCTCAGCATTCTCAGATTGTGTTTGAGACCTTTTTGCCCAAGGACTGAAATATGGAAAGTGAACGGGAGAGTACATATGGCTGTTAGAACGCAAGTAGGTGAGAATTAGATGGCTGCATATGCTGTGTTTTATTCTGAACTATTTCAGTAGAAGTCTGCTCTTTGGTAAATGAATAATTCACTTATATTTCAAGTGTATTTTAAACGTGTCATATTTGAAAGCAGGCTAAGCTATATTTAAATAATTTATTACCTCTTAATAGGTGGTGAAGTGGTTTGAGATGTTGCTGGAGATAGATGAGGTTGATGACCTCCACATATAGGAAAACAGAGACAGAACAGTATAAGCCCCAAGTCTTTTCCTTCCCTGGAATAATTAGAGGAAAATGCCACTTGGGTGTATCCTTTGTTTCAGATTCCTTGACTTGGCTGTCCAGGTACTGATGGTGGTGGATGAGTCTCTTCAGAGCTTACTTGTCACAGCCTATGACTCTCAGTTAATGAGGATTCAATTTCTCTATATCTGCATACTTAATAGAGACAACATTTGGGGCTGGAGAAACAGCTCAGCAGTTAAGAACACTTGCTAATCTTCCAGAGAACCTGAGTTTGGGTCCCAACATGTGCCAGCCCACAATCACCTGTAACTCTAATTCCCAAGAATCTGAAACTCTTTTCCATCCTTCTTGGGCATGTACACACATATAACACATATTGACATACATACCCCCACACACAAATAAAAAATAAATCTTTGTATGAAAAGAGAATAATTTATGTTTATAATATTAAAAAAAAAAAGACCTTAAAACATATTGAAGCAAAAACATAATTATTTCCAATAAAGGAAGTTACACAGAGAATAGCCACAATGCTTCATTCACCAAGTTTTCAAGACTTTACAAAGTAGAGTAACAAAAGGTCAATTATTGAAGCTGGAGATGTGGCTTAGTAGTGTTTCACTAGCATGGGCAAAGCCCTGAGTTCCACCCACAACACCGCAAAATTGTTCACAACAAGAAAAAAACTAGTGCCTCAAACAGAAACAAGTATGAGACACTATATGTCAGGCAGGCAGTACACTCTCAGCAGTATATTTAATAAGAAATTTTAGGTATATTTACTATATTATGTATTATATATAGGATATGCTTGTTTAAAATCAACAGAAATAAAAGACATTGCTACTTCCAAGAAAAATGTAGCCCGATTCTCTTAACAAGTTACATGCTCAAATAATTTGATTCATAAAAGTAATTTTGAATCATTTCATTTATGATTAGTTCTATATGTATCAGGAAGTGGGGTTGGTACTTCCTAATTTGAAATAAGATGACTGTAAGACCTTACTGAGGTGACATTTGAGTCAGAATATGAGAAAACTACCTGTGTATGTGTCTAGACACAATTTCATGCAGAAGGCAGCCACAAGCAAAACTCTGAATCAAAACTATGGCTGGAATCATGGAAGTCAGTGTGAACTAGAAAGGATGCTATTAGGAACACATGTGAAGAGTTTTGTAGGACTTGGTGAGGACTCACACTATAACTCTGAATGACATATGGATCCATTTAAGGTTTTGAGCAGAAGAGCCACACAGTCTGACTTTGGTTTTGAAAAGCTACACAACTTGGCTGCCATTGAAAGTGGCCTTGTAAGGTTCCAGAGCCAATGCAGACATTTAGAAAAGGCATTGCAGTGAAGCAGGAAGAAAAGGGTGGAGGCTGGGACAAGGGAGCTAGAAGAAGGGCCTGAGACATAGCCACATTCTGGGTACACAGGTTCACCAAAGATAAAAAGCAATGCTAATTTTTCAACATATCTATTGTAAATCCAAAGAGGGAACTGAGTAAGCACCCGGTTATGTGCACCTCATGCACATGAGAGAGTTTCAAGTGAGAAATAGATATGTGAACATCTTCAGCTGGCAAACAGTATTTGAATCTGCAACATTGAGTGAGTATGAATACAAATGGACTCTGGAAAGCATATAAAGATTAAACTGTGGGAACCTTGTATTCAGACATCAAGAAGACCAGGATGCACAAGGATGACCTCAGCTAAGACTCCTAGCAATAGTGGAGATGATGCCTGAACTGGCTGCCTCCTGTAATAAGATTGGTGACTACCCTAATTGTCATCACAGAGTCTTTATCCAGTACTGATGGAAACAGATGCAGAGATCCACAGCCAAGCACTGGCAGTTAAGTTGAAGAGAGGAAGGAGGAACTATATGAGCAAGGGGGGTCAAGATCATGGTCGGGGAAACCCACAGAGACAGCTGACCTGAGCTCTTGGGAGCTTTCAGACTCTAGACTGACAATTGGGGAGCCTGCATGGAACCGACCTAAGCCCTCTATATGTGGGTGATAGTTAGGTAGCTTGGTCCATTTGTGGCCCCTACCAATGTGACCAGGATCTGTCCCTGGCACGTGTGCTAGCTTTTTGGAACCTATTCCCTGTGGTGGGATGCCTTGCTCAGCCTTGATGCAGTAGGGAGGAACTTGGTCCTGCCTCAACTTGATATGCCATGCTTTGTTGACTCCCATGGGAGCCTTAACCTTTCTGAGGAGCAGATGGAGCAGGAAGTATAAAGGAGGTGGGAGGAGGGAACAGGAGGGAGGGGGAACTGTGGTTGGTATATAAAATAAATTTTAAAATTTTAATTAAAAAAAACAATAAAGAAAAGAAGACCAGGATGCATCAGTCTATGGGACTGAGGCAGAACAGCCCCCAATATATCAAGAAACTGACAGAGGATGCTTTCTAGTGAAGTTGAAAGATACAGACAGCCCCACGTTGTTGAGGTGGAGCAATGGAAATGGGAGGTGAGAACTGACTTTGCTCTTTGGTCATGGGAAGGACACTGATGGTCTTTAAAAAGTGATTGAGTAAAATAGATGAGAGGCCTGAATGGAATGGATCCAAACCAGGAGAGGAAATGGAGAGAGCAGGTACAGACAACACAAGGAGACGTCCCTATGACTGAGGAAGGATGCAGACGTCAGCACACATAAAATAGGGCCTGAATATCTACTGTCCACGGAAAGAAAAAGCTACCTACCTCTTTCTAACAAGGTGAGACGTTTTTAAACTGCTCATCTTGTCAGCCTACCCGGCTTTTGAATCTAAAGTCACAGTGTTCCTGTTCAATGTGACAAATTTGGTGGCAGGCTTGGATTTCAGCTCCAGCCGATTTCCTAGACCATAATACAATTCTGCACCCCAAGTGCCTCAGGCCTCCACCCAATCAATAAATTGCAGCTAATGCCCTTAGGGAAAATGGTCTTTGATGAGACTCGGTGTTAGCAGCCAATCCAAGCCCATTAACTTCCACATCTGGAAATAAGGTGAGAATGGAAAAGGAGACTGATGCCTCCAATTTAGTTCTCATTTATCAGCATCACAATAACCTAGCTCAACTACATACAATTCGGGGTGATTGGATGAATTTGCCGAGTAGAGGTCCAAGACAGAAATAATAAGGAGGCTGAAGGTCAGGATCCAGAATTACTGGTGGAGTTATTTCAAAGTCCTAGGTTGAGAGTCAGGGAGCAAGACTAAAGGGACACCAAATAAGATGCTCGGAGACTCCAATCCAAAGACTGATCATAGCTGAGGTAACTCCGGATCATACACAGCTTCTTAGTAAATCATTTCAAAACAAACAGTGATCTCAGGGAACCCTAAATTTCTATAATTTAATTCCTCTTTTACTCAAGTGCCCAAGCAAAAAGAAAAAAAAAGAATTCTCTCCATTTCAGAGATAGGAAAATTGAGTTTGGAGAGAGTGAGGATTTTTCATGACAACTGGGGAAAAAGAACACTTCCCTTCAGTTAATGACATACTCCCCTAATGAGGCAAAGAACTGGCTGAGTCTACCAAATCTGGAAGTACATGTAATGGAGTGAAAACAAGTTTTGTTAGCTATTACCAGAATTCCTCTGAAGGAGAAAGTTATCTCTGGCTAAGAAAATAACTTGATAAATAGGAAGCTCTGGTTTACCTAGGACAATCATATTTTTGCCTCATGGCCGAGAAATATTATTGACATTGTCCACTTTTGCTTTCAAGGATGTTCTAGTACTTACGATGTGATCAAGCTATTGATTGTGTCTGTGTGAGTGGATTGTGTATGTGTGAGTGTGTGTACACGATGCACACACTCATGCACATTCCTCACATCTGGGCTGCTACCTAAAAATCAACAAAGGAAGGGAGGAAGACCTACCCAAAGCAAGAGTTCACAGGAAGTGAGGCAGCAGAGGGTTAGCTGAAATTCTCTGCTTCTGGCATCAACAGAAATGAGGGAGAGACAAAGGACAGACAGGGAGAAGAAAAATGAGTGGAATTAGAAGAAAGTAGGCAGATGGTGTGTAACCCTGGCACTGTGTGAGATTCATGGCCACGTCTTCTTCCTGTAACAGAGTGCCAAAGCCTTTAAAGAGCATGGGTATCTAGGTATCAAATGACAAAAGGTTTGGTTCCTACAATGTGAAACCCTTCTCCTGCCCTTCCTCCACCCCACTCCAGTCAAGTGCACTACATGTGCAAATGCTTTGCTTCAGACACTTTTAAACCAGGAAACAAAGGAAACCTGAGCTTCACAATTCATGCTGAGAGATCGGGAACAAAGAAGAAACACCAAGTCACACATATGGTAATCTATTTACACCAGAGGGGACCGTGAACATATGACCCACCCCCAACCCGGAGAGATTCACAAAGAGCAGGCACACCCAGCTCACGTGTGGACTGCATCACTATTGAGTGCAATAGGGGCTGGAAGTCTTAACATTTTATTTGAACTTACACCTGCAAATCCACTTCTACATCAACGCATTAATGTGGAGTTGAGACTGCTTCTTTCACCAGGAGCTTGTTGATGGATTTCCTTTTTCACCTTTCAGGTCTCAAACATATCTCCAATGCAGTGTCTTAGTTCCACAGAGGGAAAAAAATAAACAAACAACCGAAATTGGGAAGTCTGCAAGACTTAACATTTTCTTAAAGTTTTTGCAGATGCTCTGCCCATCTCTAATTTACAAGTTTTTAGCCACCTGTTAACCAAATCTTTCCAAGGAGGCTTTAGGCTGCTTTAATATCCCATCCATTTATATAATGGTTAACAAGTGTATGTAATTATGATAATCCATGCAGTTGACATTAACATCGTGAGTTAAAGGCAATGGACTCTTGAGGAGAAAGGCCACCTGTGGGCAGGACGTACCACATGTACTCACGACCCCAGACACTGCCCCATGTATAAACAGAGGAAAAAAGAATCTCTGTAATTCTTGTGAGCTTGGCAAATAGAGACCAGTTTTAAGAACTTCTGTTGCGTTGATTTTGTTTTATTTTGTTTCCCATTGGGCTTTTAGGATCAATTTCCTGAGCACGGGAGCAACTTGCCAAGCCATAGCACATTTGACTATGGCTGTGTCTTGTACTGTTCAGAAGCATCTTATTGTCAAAGTACAGACACTTCCCAGGATCTCCTCCATTCAGCCCAACATAGATAGGACCCAGAGGCTCGAAACATGCTCCCCTCCTGGGGGGAAAAACCCACCCTCATTTCTACCTGAAGCCATATGTAGGATTGGCTTTGATCCACACAAACTGAAACTTCACTGAAGCCCCAGAGAACGAGGCTAAGCTAGGCCAGATAACAGAGTTCCAGGAGCTCCTCGACAAGACACGGTAACATTTAGTGTTAATGACTTAACGTATGTATTCAGTGTAAATTAGGACTCTCTTCTTCGGCTGGAAAGGGCAGGGAGCTAAATCTAAGCAGCAGTCAGAGAAAGCAAATTTCCTCCTAATCAGAAAAGCACAATCATGGTGACTCCGAGCTACTGGTGTAATTAGGCTCTTTTTTCCTTTTCCTCCAACAGGCAAGAGACGAGAGGTGGGCATCTCAGGAAAGGCCACTTAAAACTTCTAGAAGAGGACATCATTTAGGTAATTGAGGACAGGTTAAGCCTGATAATTTTCTTGGTAAAGAAGGACCGAGAATAACAGCAGCCCACTAATGTGTGTGGATTGAAAGGAACTTCTAAATGATAGCATCATTTATTCAAATACATGTGTATACATATACATACATACATACGCATATTGTATATATGGTGTGTATATGAGCATGTATGCGTGCATATGCATGACGAAGCCGGAAGTCAACGTCTCTGTCTTTTTTAACCTCTCCTTTTTTTCTCACTAAACCTAGAGCTCATCCTCATTGATTTGGCTAGGCTGGCTGGTCTGTGAGATGCATAGTCCTCCTGCCTCCACCTCCCCAGCACTGGGATACAAGTACGCGCTGCTGTACACAGCTTTTTACATGGATGCTGGGAATCTGAACCTGAATCTTCAAGCTGACTGAGTCATGGCTCTGAAAAATGCAGGTTTTTCTAATGGACAAGCATTAGTCAGTGTAAAAGGTGGATTAGCAAGAGCTCTAGCTGTTTTTAGAGTTCCTGGTTCCTTAAATTTTACTGATTATATGTGTTGTTAAGTATCATGTTTAATTAATAACACATGGTAAGGATTTCGTTCAAAAGGTGGTCATTTTTCTAAAATGGGGTAACCTTGAGTAAAAGAAAGGTGCTCTTGTCTCTGGGACTCACTTAACCTTGCCTGTGGGTCATCTTGCACTTGACACCTGAGGCCGCTTAACTAATCAGAGTTCCAGGCAGAAAGATGAGTAAAAGCCATCAAATACCAGCATCCAGCAGAAGGCAGGGGATGCGCAAAATGACTCGAACAGCTGGATGTTTTGTTTGTTTTTTTTTTTTTATTTTAAAAATGTAAAAAGCGGCAGAGAAATTAAATGGGAGTTGCTGTTTGGGGGCTGTGGGAATCGAGGCACAAATTGTTTCACCTGCTGCCTGCTCGGCTAGAGAAGGCTGACGTGGCTTTCAGATGAATGTTTCTGTTTTCAAGTTGAGAGGCAGACATTAGTGGAGTCCACACTTCTTCCTTTTCTCTTGCTCTCCCCCAGATCAAATTCAGAACCAGGAGACTCACGCTGAGGCCTCTGCAGGAAACCATCCACAGTAGCTGCTAATGGGAAACCTAATGACACTTAAATGGGACTAGGAGAGCTAAGAGAGCGAGCGGCGCAGATAATATTTATAATAGAAGAGAAAAAAAATAACTGCACTAAGCCAAAACAAGAAGTGGCCCAAGCTGGGAACTGGTAGAAACTCAATAAAGCAAAAGCTGCCATCTCCCTAAAGGGCCGACGCTCACCATAGCCCTACAACTTCCTCGCCCGCACCTACAGGGACCACTGGGGAAGTGACAGAGCAGCAGCCCACACCTGTGTTGAGTAAGAAGCAGTGGACCGAGGCAGCTTCCCTTCATTTGCATTTACAACACCCCCTCAACCTACAGGGAACCCACCACCGTGGCTGAGAATTCAAGACCTGGGCTAAACCTACCTGAAACAAAATGCATTCTCAGTCACTTTGAAATAGTTAACAGTAACAAAAGAACACGCCTGTAGGTATTTTTTCCAAGCCCTTTGTATATCACCTGAGTTTTCCAAACTGATGCAAATGTGTCTTTCATGACTGAATCTTCCCGTTCCATCCCATCCATCTTGATAGTATCAGCAGCATACCTGAAATTCTGTAACCCCTAGACCACTGGTATCAACTGGGAACATGTCAGAAATACAAATTCTTGATCTCCTTCTTAAGCCACGTAACTCAGGGCATCATGGCAGTGGAGCCCCGGCTCTGTGTTTTTACAAGCTCTCCCTGTGATTCCGACTCACAGCTCAAGTTTAAAAACCACTGGCCTATAACACTGTTTCTCAAACTTGGCTGCACACTAGAATCACCTACAGAGCTTTACAAAACAATGTGGAGGCTGCTTCAGACCCCTCCCTGCTAGAGATTTCAGTTGATATCAGCTGCACCCTGGATGTTTGATTTATTTTAAAGCTGCACTCCCCACCCCTCCCGCCCCCGCCGGTGATTCTCATGTGCAAGAAAGTGTGGAAACCACTAGAACATACCTGAAATACGGAAGTGAGAAGGCCAGCCTTTTACAACAAAATGCACCCAGTGAAGCAAGCATTAGCTACTTTGGTTATCGCTCTGGAGACGTGTGTCCGCCCCCACCCCCCACCCCCCCACCCCCCGGCAGATGAACTTGGCGGGGAAAGACAACGCGCTGACTCATAATTCCAGAAGGATTTCAGTTCATCACCACGGGGAGGGCAAGGTGGTGGGCACGCGTGGTAAAGAGCCTCACACTGGGCCTGGAGCAAGAAGCAGAACACAGAGGTCGGAACCAGAAGGCCCACCTTTAATGACCTAGTTTCACCAGGTAGGTCCCACATCACAAAGGCTTCACAGTCGCTAAGACCGCACCAGCAGCTGGAGGGGCGCGTGTTAAATCACACTTGCCAAATGGGGACCATTTCACATAAAACCCTATCAGGACTCAACAGATATTCAAAGTCAGCATTTATAAACGCTAATTGGTCGATACTGACAGACTTGTCAGTGTTTTGCCTTAATCCTATTTCAATGAGAGAGATGATTATTTGCCCCCCCATCTTGATTTATTTAAATGCTTATTTGAGATTTCCTGTTTTGTCCTGACTTTGAGGCAACTCACACCACCATTGTCTTTAAGAATTGTATCTTCCTTCTTTAAAGTACCTGATTCTTGCCATATACCTACTTATACATGTATATAAAATACCTATTAAAAATATTATGCCCATGCTTCCCACACTGAAGTACAGAGTCATCCGTAAGCTACGCAGCAATGTGTTGTGGGACCCAGGAAGCCATCAGTCACAGGTAATGCACATGTCTGGAATCCCAAGTTATTTAAAGACAGGAAATTTAAGATATTCTAATACTTTGAAAGGCATCAATATGTTAGAAATTAGGAGGCAAAATATGATTATCCCAAATGGGAATAGTAGCAGAGACCTGTAATTCTGGCTGCTCTGGGGGCTGAGGCAGGAGGGATGCAACTTCAAAGCCTGACTGGCTAAATAAATAAATGAATAAACAAACAAACAAACAAACAAACAAATAAGAAATACTCACCCTCTCAAGTCTTCCCAAGAATGTTGCCCACTTCCTTTCCCTGCCCTGAGCACCTCGCTAGGCTCTGGTGCATGTGGACAATGCAAATACCCTCAGCACTGCACAGTATATGTGAACCTCACAGAAAGCAGCTTGTTCTAATGAGCAGAAGGCAAAACAAAACAACAGATGACGGAAGAAGGCACTACCACCTGGGGTCTTGATCAGGTTCATTTTCTCCACTAGTGGGCGGGGGGTGTGGTCTGGAGTGCAGCAGGTGGTAGTGGGAGAAATCTTGGACACAGCACACAGAAGCAACTGGTTTTCAAATAAAAGGCATTTATTGGGGCAAAGAAACACACACACAGCACATGCTAAGCACACAGAGAGAGAGAGAGACCCTCTGAAGAGCAGAGAGGGCTGAGGGAGCCACAACCCAATCTCTACTTGAGGACTGGGGAGTCTAAAGGCCATTGAGTGGACTTCATCCCTCAACTTAGGGTTGGTCAGTTTGAACAAAGACAAGAAATGATGCATCCACCATTGGGGGTGGGGAGTAAACAAGTCCTGGTCTGGCCTTGAACTTGCAAAGCAGACTGGTCCACAAGCAAGGGGACCTTCTGACAGAAGAAAAAGCCTGCCAGCCTTTGTCTCCTGTTGGGGAGCTGAGGAAGAAGGCAGCCATCTCTGGAACCATCCTTTTTATCTAGTCATGGCCCCTCTGCCCATCTGTCCGTCCGCCAGGAATCTATCTAACTCCTAGTCCTTCAAAAACATTCCTCTTGAGGTTTCCCTGTGCAGGGAGTAGAGAGCTCACTAAGTTCTAACTCATCTTCTGCCACTAAGGTGATGTTGATCGTGGCACCAGAACAGTAGCTTTTCACAGTAGAACTGGGTGTTTCCACTGTCTCTCTTCTCTCCGGTTTGTATGTTGAAATTCTGACCTCCAGTGAGAGGGGAAGGTAAGCCCCAGTATCTCCTTCTACCTCTGTCTGATCTTTGAATTTCTTCAGAAGCAAGTGGTAAGTGAAGGAAAGGGGGCTACGCCCCAGTTGATTGGACTGACGCACAAGACCCCACTGGTAGGCGCCCCCTACCGGTGCAGCTGAACATTGACTTTGGCCCTTGTTCAGGAGCAGGTAGTCCTGGTTGGGGCCAGCTGGGACTTAGCCGATCCCAGGAAAGAGCTGAAAAGAGATAAATTGTTGAACTTCTGATTCACAACAGAAAATTGTAAAACCCTACAAGGCAAAAAGCTTGAAAGAGAAATAAGGTTTACCTCCTCTCTTTCAGAAGAAAAAGAAAAATAGAAAACAGAGACTAGAGAGTGAATGACAAAAATCCAAATCAAGATTGCAACCTCGAGGAGATATTGTGGGCATTATATGTAGAGCGGTGGTGTCAAACTCACACGTGTGTAACACCCAAAGGATTTATTGTTCAGTCTTTTCACTGAATTCTAAATGAAAAAGGAACTCTGTTCTTCAGAGCTTTTACCAAAAAAAGTGATAATAAATTTCCCCATAGAGTTGAGCCTATCTCCCATCTTCTCTTTCTTCCTAACCAACTCTGAGCTTGAGGGATTGGGAATGCTTCTCATCTAGTTTTGCCGTGGGCGCTGGCACACGACACTTCTGCTGTGTCCCAAGCTAAGTACAGGTGGCAACCTGGAGAAGTCCAGGGTCCCTTCAGTTTGTCAAAATTTGAAGAACGGTAACCTTTCTACCCTATTAGAAAATAAAAATAAAGTGTCTGTGTGAGTCCCAGCTAGCCTGAGTCGCCGGGGGGTTCTAAGCAACCAAAGAAGCATTTTTCTTTCCCAGAAGCTGGGGAGGGGAGCCCACAGCATTGCGTGAGCTGTGTATGGAGCCTCAGCATGTTCACGTCCAGGAGAAACTTAGCAACCACCAGTTCAAGCTCTGTTCTGAGAGGAGGAAGTGAAAAATGAGGAGGAAAGATGAACTCTTACTACACAGCCAGGGAGATCAGAGTCCCAGTCTCTAAAACACAGAGGCTCCTGCTTAACCTGTTTCTCTGCCTATGGATTCAGCTACCCACGGTCAACAATGGTCCCAAATATTAAGTGGGAAATTCAAAAAACAAGTAGTTCATGTGTTTCAGATGAGTTTTATGTGCATTGTCTTATAATTATCCCATTTTATTACTGTTACTCTCTAACTGTATCTAAGTTATAAATTAAAGTTTATGTACATATAATATAAAACATAGTACATGTAGTTTCATGAATCATCTACAGGTTTTTGGTTTGTTTAGTTGGTTGGTTGGTTGGTTGGTTGGTTGGTTTTTTGAGACAGGGCTTCTCTGTGTAACCCTGGCTGTCCTGGAACTCACTCTGTAGACCAGGCTGACCCCGAACTCACAGAGATCTGCCTGCCTCTGCCTCCCAAGTGCTGGGATTAAAGACGTGCACCACCATCATCCAGCTTCATCTAGAGATTTTGATGGGACAATCATAATTTCCTTTTTCTCAAAAGTCCCCTCACCATGTCTGCGGAGTGTTACACAGCACAAGGAGGCTGCAAGCCACTGATATATGCACCAAGCCATGAAAACCAAAGAGAAAGGAACCAGTGGAAAGGTAGGTCCACATGAAGCCCTGTCCTGAGAGCCAGGAAAGCAACACAAAGCAGGAGGCTGCCAGCGGAGCTCCAGTAGTCTCTGCTTCCCTGGCAAACCACAGAGGCAGCACACAGCAGCAAGAAGAGAGAGGACAGGCAAGACCTCACAGGGGGCTCCTGGGGATAGCTGGCCAGAGCAGTCTTGTCTATATGTCTTCTGGCCTGCTGCTCTTAGACAGGCACGAGTCCCATTGCCAGGCAAGTGTGTACCTGTGCTCTGGCATGCAGGAACATAGAGAGCTTGCTAGAGTCTGAAAAATAGTTCCTAACAACTTCTATGTCCTTATCTGTAAAATGTGTTAATCACCCTGATCCTGTAGAAATGATGTGAGGCATGGGATTTAGTGTGAAGAATATGGAAAAAAAAAAAAAAAAAAGCACATTGAGGCGGCTGGGGATGCTACCATAGAGTACTAGACTGGGTGCCTTATAAGCTACAATAATGTATTTCATCCAGCCCTGGGGTCTGCGGCATCTGAGAATGGAGTGCTAGCATGCCAGGCCCAGCTGAGGACCCCCTTCCTGGCGCAGGCTTCGGATTCTCCATGGAGCTTCACTGGAAAGAACGAAGGCAGGGAAGAGCTCTCTGGGGCACGTTTCATAAAACCCACAATCCCACGCCTCAGGGCTCCACCCACACAGTGACTCCCAAAGGCCCCGCCTCCTAATATCACATCACTGGAAGTTAGTATTTCAACACACAAACCCGGCGAAAAGGGACATGGTGGAAGGATCCAGTCCACAACTGCGCTACTGTTCTATCACCGTAATCAGTACCACCTTGGAGGCAGACTGTGAGTAAGAAGAGTGTCTGATCTAAAGTCCTAAAGACGGAGGAAGGATATGTTTTGAAACATGAACAGGATCCAGAAGCAGAGCTGGGTTTCTACAACAGCTGGCTGGCCTTAGGCAAGTCATCTATGATCTCTGAGGCCCAGACTCATAGACACATGCTAGGAAATGAATAAATTGTAGCACTGTAAACAATGGTAGCGAATACGTTCATGAAAACCCTCACCGAAAATCTGTCAACCTCAAGGCCAGGACAAAAAGATTTCTTCTATGAGTTCACTCTCCTCCCTGTCTCTAATCGAATCCCAGATGGGTTTACCTGGAACCTCCCTCATCCCCCCACCCCATCTCCCACATACACCCTCACCTGTCCCCACATACACCTCAAATTCTCCCACACCTACTGCTTACTGTCCAGTCACAGAAGGCCAGACTCCACTCACAAACCAAGACGATAAAAACAACTAGAAAAAAAGTAGAAAAGCAAGAGATTCTGTTGAAACCGTCAGTCAGGGGTCAGTGAGATGCTCAGCTGGGAAAGGTACTTGCTGCCAAGCCTGACATCCTGAGTTTGATCCCCAGGACCCACGTGGTGGAAGGAGAGAATCAGATGTATTAGTCAGCTGTCCTCTGCCTTCTACACATACATGGTGCCACATGGGTATCTACACACACACACACACACACACACACACACACAGACACAAAAAAAATTAAATAATAAAATAACAAATGTAATTTAACTTAAAAAAACACACACATCAGTTTAAAGTTAACTAGTAAACCTGAAAATCAAATACCCACAATGCATGATTTGGGAAATTTATTCATAATGATTTTAAATAACAGCTCTTATTTGGCTTCATTATTTATATAAGAAATTGAACCTTCTAGTAAGCCAAAATAACAAAGCTAAAAAACAAAGCAAAAGATAGAAGTGACAGAAACCACCATTCTCGTTCTGGATCAAAAATATTAAACAAAGAAAAAATACTCATTATTCTGTCAGCTCTAAGACATTTTCAGCTTGTTCAAATGGGAGCAAGTCCCCCTGTGGTCTTGTAAAACTCACTGAATTGGAGTAAAGTAGTGTGTACGGCAGCCTCCTCTTCAAAGCTGCCGTGGAAAAGACACATATTAACAAGCAGAGGCGTTTCCAGTCCTTCATTCCTGCTCTGATTCTCAGCTCTGTTCCAAGCACTGAGCACATCTGAGCTGAGGAATTTCAAAGAGTTTGCACCATCCCTTCACCTCCTGTCACCTCCCAACCTTGAGGCCTCCACTGTGCCAGGGGAGCCCTCCTGGGCACCTGCGGGAGGCACTGAACTCTGTAAGTCAGTACAGTTGACATAAGTACTTACATCTCTTTCCTCTCATACAGAACCTGGTAACTGATGCCCTGCTTAGAACTGCTTGTATCTGAAAGAGCAAATAAGCCCGAAAGGCATGTTTGTGAGCCTATGTCTCAGTGTTCCACTTTGTAAATTCCTAGAGAATAACCAATTAGAACAGAGACAAACAGAGTCTCCTACCTAGAGTAAGTAAGCTTCAACACACATGAGTTCAAGCTTGATTGTCATACGTGCATTTTCAAAATTGTGATTCTGGAGGTGCAGCTAGTCATCTTCATCTGGCAGGGCATTGGTGGATGCTCTAGGTAAGAGTCAGGATTCTAGAGAGGTGACTCAGTAGTTAAGAGCACTGTCTGCTCTCCCAAAGGACCCTGGTTCAATTTCCCAACACTCACTGTAACACCAGCTCCAGGGGATCTAATGCCGCCTTCTGGCCTCCAAGGATACCAGGTGTGCATGTGGCACACAGGCATACAGGCAAAACACCTATGCACATAAAAAGTTAGGATTCTACTCCACTGATCCTGACATCCTCAGTGTCCCCTGCAATGGACAGGTGAAGGTTGCTAGGGGAAGGATACTTATGAACTAAGAGAGCAGAACCTGGTGATGGCTTTTAGTGATGGTGATGCCCATTATCTTCTCCACCTTCTATTTTGTGCCCCCCTTTCCCTCCCATCAAAGGGCATTAAATACAAACAGTAAATACAAAATGAGTAATGTTTAGTTAAGTATAGTTTGGAAAGACCTTTTGAGAGTCTCCTATACATCTAACTGCATCTCCAGCTTCTAGAGCAATGTCTAATGTGTTGTAGGAGGTTGGTGAATGAGGTGTTGAGTGAGCGAAAGAAGTACTTGGCCTGTACCATCAAAGAAGGCAATACTGGAATTTTTTTATATTTATTTATTTATTTTGGTTTTTTGAGACAGGGTTTCTCTGTGTACTTTTGGTGCCTGTCCTGGATCTTGCTCTACAGACCAGGCTGGCCTCGAACTCACAGAGATCCACCTGGCTCTGCCTCCCGAGTGCTGGGATTAAAAGCATGCACCACCGCCGCCCTGCTGGCAATGCTCGAATTTATGTCAAGGGATTTTAACATGTAAGGAAAAAAAAAAAACAATAGGATTTGGTTCTATTTTAGGAAGAAACACAATTTGTAGCACATGGTACATTGCTACCTTAAATTTTAAAAGTCTAACTCAACTCCCAAAGTCATGCTTACTTGGAAAGGAAAAGGAGATATGATGAAAGGCTGAGTAATCCAGAAACTAATGCTGATGGTTCCTGAAAAATGGACAAGCCCATCACAATAGGGCATTGGACTTGTCAGTTTCCTGAGAACTCACAGCAAAAGGCTCAGCAACTGATCTGAACATGTTTAAAAGGCCACCCATGAGGCACCAGCAGGCACACAGTGCTCAGGCCTGAGAAAGTCCCCCTCTAGTGCCCCTGCAATGTGAGGGCTGGACATGGGGACAGGACTCCAGGAATTTGGTGAGCACCCTGCTGTCTAGGACAGGGTTGACAGTAAAGCTTCTCACATGGTTGCAGGTGAAATAGGCTGGTGTTCCTTAGGACTGTCTAGACACAGGTGACCCTTGACACCAGAATGTGGCTGAGCACACACATGGCTCCCACTGTGTTGAGCTCTGTTAAAAATAGCCATTCATCTCATCATCTTGCCACCAGCCCAGTAAAATGGACGCTATTATTACCACGCCCACTTTGCAGATGAGGAAAGGCAAGCAAGCATGTTGTACCTGCGTGTTTGCTAGTTAATGGGCAGCACAGCCTGGATCTGAACCACAGCTCTAAAGTGAACCAGCCTGTGAGAGCTACTGGTTGCAGGACTGTGAGGGAGGAGATCAGGAAACCTCATGTTCTTTCTAAGCAGGACCAATGAAACCAATTACCTCTGTGGACAACTCCCTGATGAGATCCACACTTTGAAAGTGGGCAATTAGAAGGCAGAGCACATAAGCAGAGTCATCCACACAACTGTGCAGCCTCATAAGAATAATTCAGCAGGGAAAAATCCCCAAAGAGCCTGAGGTTTGCCCACATAGTGAATCTAAAATGTGCATATTATGACGGAGATAGAGAAGTGGAGTTTAATGCTCCACGCTTAAGAACCCCCATTTCTACACCACACAGTCACATCAGAGTAAACGTTCAGGACACCCAGGATTCTTTTCTTTATTATCCTCATGTCTCCCTGCCAGGGCCTAAACTCACACATTGTCTTTTTCTTTTTTTATTTATTTTACATACCAACCACAGATCTCCCTCTCATCCCTTCTCCCGCTCCTCCCACCTCCCCCCAATAATCTCCTCCAACAGGGTAAGTTCTCCCATGGGGGGATAGCTAAGCCTGGTACATTCAGTTGAGGCAGGACTGAGCCCATCCCCGTTTTATTAGGGGTGAGCAAGGTGTCTGACTATAGGTAATAGGATCCAGAAAACTGGATCATGCACCAGGGGTAGACCCTGATCACACTGCCAGGGGCCCCTTAAACAGACCAAGCTACACAACTGTCTCCCTTATGTAGAGGGTCTAGTCTGGTCCCATGCAGGTTCCACAGCTGTCAGTCTAAAGTTCGTGAGTTCCTTTGAGCTTTGTTCAGTTGTCTCTGTAGATTTTCACGTCATGATCTTGACCCCCCTTGCTCATGTAATCCTTCTTTCCTCTCTTCGACTGGACTCCCATAGCTCAACCTGGTGCTTGGTTGTGGATCTCTGCATCTGCTTCCATCAGTTACTGGATGAAGGCTCTATGATGACATTTAGGGTATTCACCGTTTTGATTACCAGGGTAGGCTAGTTCAGGCACCCTCACCACTATTGCTAGTAGTCTAATCTGAGGTCATCCTTGTGGTTTCCTGGGAATTTCCTTAGCACTGGGTTTCTCCCTCACCCCATAATGTCTCCCTCTATGAAGATATCTCTTTCATTGCTCTCTCACTCCGTCCCTCCCCCAGCTCGACCATCCCGTCCCCGATCCCTTACCCTCTTTTGCCATCCCCATCATCCCCAGTTTACTCATCGGAATCTCCTCTATTTCCCCTTCCAAAGGTGATTTGTACATCCCTCTTAGGGTCCTTCTTGTTTCCTAGCTTCTCTGGAGCTGTGGGTTGTAGTCTGATTATCTTTTGCTTCACATCTAGTATCCACTTGAGTGAGTACATACCATGTTTGTCTTTCTGAGTCTGGGTTACCTCACTCAGGATGATATTTTCTAGTTCCATCCATTTGCCTGCAAATTTCATGTCACTGTTTTTTCCAGCTGAGTAGTACTCCATTATGTATATGTACCACATTTTCTTTTTCCATTCTTTGGTTGAGGGCCATCTAGGTTGCTTCCAAGTTCTGGCTATTACGAATAATGCTGCTATGAACATAGTTGAGCAAGTGTCCTTGTGGTATGCTTGAGTATCCCTGGGGTATATGCCCACGAGTAGTATCATTGGGTCTTGAGGAAGATTGATTCCCAATTTTCTGAGAAACCACCATACTGATTTCCAAAGTGGCTGTACAAGTTTGCACTCCTACCAACAGTGGAGGGGTGTTCCCCTTGACCCACATCCTCTCCAACATAAGCTGTTATCAGTGTTTTTGATCTTAGCCATTCTGACAGGTGTAAGGTGATATCTCAGAGTTGTTTTGATTTGCATTTCCCTGATGGCTAAGGAGGTTGAGCAATTCCTTAAATGTCTTTTGGCCATTTGGGATTCTTCTGTTGAGAATTCTCTGTTTAGATCTGTAGCCCATTTTTAAATTGGATTATTTGGTATTTTGCTGTCTAGTTTCTTGAGTTCTTATATATTTTGGAGATCAGCCCTCTGTCAGATGTTGGGTTGATGAAGATCTTTTCCCATTCTGTAGGCTGTCATTTTGTCTTATTTACTGTGTCCTTTGCCTTACAGAAGTTTCTCATTTTCAGGAGGTCCCATTTATTAATTGTTACTCTCAGTGTCTGTGCTACTGGTGTTGTATTTAGGAAGTGGTCTCCTCTGCCAATGCTTTCTAGGCTACTTCCTACTTTCTTCTCTATCAGGTTCAGTGTAGCTGGATTTATGTTGAGGTCTTTGATCCACTTGGAGTTGACTTTTGTGCTTGGTAGTAAATATGGGCTTGGTGATAAATATGGATCTATTAGCAATCTTTTACATGTTGACATCCAGTTATGCCAGCACCATTTGTTGAAGATGCTTTCTTTTTTCCATTATACAGTTTTGGCTTCTTTGTCAAAAATCAGATGTTCATAGGTGTGCGAATTAATGTCAGGATCTTCAATTTGGATCCATTGTTCCACATGTCAGTTTTTATGCCAATGCCAAGCTGTTTTTATTACTATAGCTCTATAGTAGAGCTTGAAGTCAAGGATGGTGATGCCTCCAGAAGTTGCTTTATTGTAAAGGATTGTTTTAGATATTCTAGATTTTCGGTTTGTCCATATGAAGTTGGGCATTATTTTTTCAAGGTCTGTGAAGAATTGTGTTGGGATTTTGATGGGGATTTCATTGAATCTATAGATGGCTTTTGGTAAGATTAACATTTTTATTATGTTGGTTCTACCTATCCATGAGGATGGAGATCTTTCCATTTTCTGATATCTTCTTCAATTTCTTTCTTCAGAGATTTAAAGTTCTTGTCAAACAGGTCTTTCACTTGTTTGGTTAGAGTTACCCCAAGGTGTTTTATATTATTTACAGCTATTGTAAAGAGTGATGTTCCTCTGACTTCTTTCTCGGCCCATTTATCATTTGTGTATAGAAGGGCTACTGATTTTTTTTTTTTTTAGTTAATCTTGTATCCTGCCACATTACTGAAAGTGTTTATCAGTTATAGGAGTTCCCTGGTAGAATTTTGGGGGTCACTAATGTAGACTATCATATCATCTGCAAATAGCAAATGTTTGACTTCTTTCCAATTTGTATCACCTTGATCTCCTTTTGTTGCCTTATTGTTCTACCTAGACCTTCGAGCACTATTGAATAAAAATGGGGAGAATGGGCAGCCTTGTCTTGTTCCTTATTTTAGTGGAATCGCTTTGAGTTTCTCTCCATTTAATTTGATGTTGGCTGTCAGCTTGCTGTAAATAGCCTCTATTATGTTTAGGTATGTTCCTTGTATTCCTGATCTCTCCAGGACCTTTATCATGAAGGGGTGTTGGATTTTGTCAAAGGCTTTTTCAGCATCTAATGAGATTATCAAGTGGGTTTTATTTTCTTTCAGTTTGTTTTTATGATGTATTACATTGACAGATTTTGTATGTTGAACCATTCCTGCATCTCTGGGATGAAGCTTACTTGATCATGGTGGGTGATTTTTTTAAATGTGTTCTTGGATTTGGCATGCCAGTATTTTATTGAGTATTTTTGCATCAATGTTCATGAGGGAGATTGGTCTGTAATTCTTTCTTTGTTGCATCTTTGTGTGGTTTAGGTATCAGAGTAACTGTAGCCTCATAGAAAGAGTTTGGTAATGTTCCTTCTGTTTCTATTGTGTGGAACAATTTGAGGAGTATTGGTATTAGGTCTTTGGAATTTTGGTAGAATTCTGAACTGAAAGCGTCTGGCCCTGGGCTTTTTTTGGTTGCAAGAATTAACTGCTTCTATTTCCACGGGAGTTATAGGTCTATATAAATTATTTATCTGGTCTTGATTTAAATTGGTATATGGTACCTATCCAGAAAATTGTCCATTTATTTTAGGTTTTCCAATTTTGTGGAGTACAGGTTTTTGAAGTATGACCTGATGATTCTCTGGATTTCCTCATTATCAGTTGTTATGTCTCCCTTTTTGTTTCTGATGTTGTTAATTTGAATATTCTCTCTCTGCCTTTTAGTTAGTTTGGATAAGGCTTTGTCTATCTTGTTGATTTACACAAAGAACCAGTTCTTTGCTTCATTGATTCTTTGTACTGTTCTCTTTGTTTCTATTTTATTGATTTCAGCCCTCAATTTATTTCCTGGCATCTACTCCTCCTGGGTGAGTTTGCATCTTTTTCTTCTAGAGTGTTCAGATGTACTATTAAGTCACTTGTGTGAGATTTCTCCAACTTCTTTATGTGGGCATTTAGCGCTGTGAACTTTCCTCTTAGTACTGCTTTCATAGCGTCCCATATGTTTGGGTATGTTGTACATTCATTTTCATTGAAGTCTAGGAAGTCTCTAATATCTTTCCTTATTTCTTCCTTGACCCATTGGTGATTCATTTAGGCATTATTCAGTTTCCATGAGATTGTAGGATTTCTGTAATTTTTGTTGTTGTTGAAATCTAACTTTAAGCCATGGTGGTCCAATAAGATACAGGAGGTTATTTCACTTTTTTTTTGTATCTGTTGAGATTTGCTTTGTGACCAAGCATGTGGTCAATTTTGGAGAAGGTTCAATGGGGTGCTGAGAAGGTATATTCTTTTGTGTTAGGGTGGTATATTCTGTAGATATCTATTAAGTCCATTTGAGTCATAATGTCTGTTAGTTCCCTTATTTCTCTGTTAAGTTTCTGTCTGGCATACCTGTCCATTGGTGAGAGTGGAGTGTTGAAGTCTCCCACTATTAGTGTGTGGGGTTTGATGTGCAATTTAAGCTTTAGTAATTTTTTTTTACATATGTGTGTACCCTTGTATTGAGGCATATATGTTCAGAATTGAGACTTCATCTTGGTGGATTTTTCTGTGATGAATATGTAATGTCCTTCTCGTCTCTTTTGATTATTTTAGTTTGAAGTCTATTTTGTTTGATATTCAGATAGCTACACCAGCTTGCTACTTAAGTCCATTTGACTAGAAAGACTTTCTTCAGCCCTTTACTCTGGGGTACTATCTGTCTTTGAAGTTGAGGTGTGTTTCTTGTATGTAGCAGAAGGATGGATCCTGTTTTCATATCCATTCTGTTAGCCTATGTCTTTTTATAGGTGAAATGAGTCCACTGATATTAAGGGATATTAATGACCAGTGATTGTTAATTTCTGTTATTTTTTTGGTGGTAGTGTTGTATGTTTCCTTTCTTTGGGATTTGTTGGTATGAGATTATCTATTGCCTTTGTTTTCATGGGTGCATCTAACTTCCTTAGGTTGGATTTTTCCTTCTAGTGCTTTCTGTAGGGCTGGATTTGTGGATAGGTATTGTCTAAATCTGGTTTTATCATGAAATATTTTGTTTACTCTGTCTATGGCAATTGAGAGTTTTGCTGGGTACAATAGTCTGGGCTGGCATCCATGGTCTCTTAGTGTCTGCATAACATCTGTCCAGGACCTTCTGGCTTTCAGAGTCTCCCTTGAGAAGTCAGGTATTATTCTGATGGGTCTGCCTTTATATGTTATTTGGCCGTTTTCCTTTGCAGCTCTTAATATTTTTTATTTATTCTGTATGTTTAGTGGTTTGATTATTATGTGGCAAGGGGACTTCTTTTTGGGGTCCAGTCTATTTGGTGTTCTATAACCTTCTTGTATCTTCATAGGCATTTCCTTCTTTAGGTTGGGAATTTTTTTTCTATGATTTTGTTGAATATATTTTCTGTTGGTATTCTTCTCCTTCGATCTCTATTATTCTTAGGTTTAGCTTTTCCATGGTGTCCCAGATTTCCTGGATGTTTTGTGTTATGACATTTTTGGCTTTAATATTTCCTTTGACTGATGAATCTATTTCCTCTATTGTATCTTCTGTGCCAGAAATTCTCTTTTCCATCTCTTGTATTCTTTATTTTTTTATTTTTTTATTTTTCGAGACAGGGTTTCTCTGTATAGTTTTGCGCCTTTCCTGGGACTCACTTGGTAGCCCAGGCTGACCTCGAACACACAGAGATCCGCCTGCCTCTGCCTCCCAAGTGCTGGGATTAAAGGCATGCGCCACCACTGCCCGGCCCTCCATCTCTTGTATTCTGTTGGTTATGCTTGCATCTGTAGTTCCTGTTTGTTTACTCAGGTTTTCTATTTCTAGCATTCCCTAGGTTTGTGTCTTCTTCATTGTTTCTATTTCAATTTTCAGGTCTTGAACTGTTTCCTTCACCTGTTTAATTGCTTTTCCTTGGTTTTCTTTAAGGGACTTATTGATTTCTTCCAAGTTTTTTGTTTGTCCTTTTCTCAATTTCTTTAAGGGAATTTTTCATTTCCTCTGTAAAGGCTTCTATCATCTTCTTAAAGTCATTTTTAAGGTCATTTTATTCTGCTTCTTCTACATTGGGATGTTCAGGTCTTACTGATTTAAACCACTAGGTTCTGGTGGTGCTAGATTGCTCTTTGTGTTGTTGAATATACTCTTGCATTGGCATCTACCCATCTCTTCCTCCAATTGGTGCAAATGGTGTCTGTGTCTCAGGAAGCCACTCTTAGTCCAGTCAGAGCTGATTGGAGCTCTTAGTCCAATCAGAGCTAGTAGAGTCTGTGTTTCAGGGAGCAGCTGCAGTCTCAGAGAATGGGTAGGTTTGGGGACCGTGAAATGGGGCTTGTAGGTTACAGAGTCTGGTGGGGGGTGTGGTCAGGTCTACCTGTAGGAGTCCTGCCTGCTGGCCTGCAACTGGGGCTGCAATGCTCACCCATTGTCTTAACTCCACTGGACAGTCCTGTCCCAGCAGCTCCTGGGCATATGCCACTTCAGCATGAAACCATTTCAATTCAAATTAATGAACAAAAACTAAGCCCCTCCATCACATTAGCCCCATTTTAGCTATTTCATACCCACATGTGGCTAAGGGTAATCACAAATTAAGAGTAATACACAAGCTGCTTTCCTCAACACAGAATAAGCAATTGGACACTGCCACATATGTGCCTGTATTCTTGTCTATTTGTAGTTTATTTTTCATATAAGAAGACTATAGCACATATATAATGAACTATATATATATAAAACAAGACATTTAAAAAAAACAAGTCAAAGGCACATTGTAGAACAAGATCTGCCAACTGGTGCAGTAAAGTTTTGAGTCATTATTGATATCTCCAAGTCTGCTTATTTGTTTTTCAAATGGAAATACAAGTTGAACATCCTTAACCCAAAATCTAAACATTTTAAATCTGAAACTTGAGCACTAAAAGGATGCCACACATGGAAAATTGCATGCTATGAAACTCTGTTTCCACGCACAAAACTATACAAAATATTATATAAAATTGTATGTGTGCATAACCTAAATAAATTTTGTAATTAGACTTGGTGCCCATATTCAAGTTATCTCATTATGTACATGAAAATATGCCCCATCCTACAAATTTGACATCCAAAGATTTTCTGGACCAAAATATTTCAGACAAGGGATACTCAGCCTCAGCCAGTCCTTCAAATTCACAAAGGGCTCTGAGGACCACATGGCATAAGGCAGGTACTGCTTCCAATTTCTAAGATAACAAGGCTGGAGAGGTGGCTCAGAGGATAAGAGACCTTTCTTATCTTAAAGAGGACTGACATTCAGTTCTCAGCACCAACATCAAGCAGCTCACAACCACCTGTAATTCCAGCTTCTGGGAATCCAATGCCTCCAGCCACTAAAGGACCTGCACTTAGGTGCACATACCAAAATACACACACACACACACACACACACACACACACACACACACACACACACACACACCAAACCTTTAAAATAAAAAGGTTCTAAGACAAGAAACAAAGTTAGCCACTGCTATTCATTCCTCTGCTAATACTCACCATTTTGGTTTTTAAAAGAAAGAAAATATGTAGCAAAATCCAGTCAAACTAGAATCTGGGTTCTAAAGGAGTTTCTGCATGAGCACATTGATGTGGCTCTTTTTTATTTTTATTTTTTGCATGACAAAATCAAAGATAGATAACACATCAAAAGTATGAATAATTCCTGAAGAAGATCAAATAAATCATAGGTCTTTTTAAACAAAGAAAAAATGGTTCCAGGTAACTGTACGCTGACATGGTACCTACCAGTTCTTAAAAATGTAGAGCACACTTTATCAAAAACAATTTCTAACCATGCCTGTTCATTGCAATTACTTACTAGACTAATTTCAGGGTCTTACAAGCACAGTAAGCCTTGACTTCAGGTAGGTACCATTCCCCTACTCAACCTTTGTCCCAAATAGTGTTAGTTTTTGTCTTCAAAGTTAGCCAAGAGGAGCCTGAGGCTCCTGTCTTTGGAACTCTGCTGCATATGGGTACACTGTGGATGATCTCAGGGACAGTCTGCAAAGGACAACAGCAGAAAGTCATTCCCAGATGCTTCAACAGAAATGGGTTTGAGTGGACAGTCTCCGGAAGGATGGAGCAGGGATGCACCTCCAACTTGATCGACCTAAGACCAGTACATTTCTGACAGAATGCCTCCTTATATTTCACAAGGCTGCTATCCCACCCAGGCTCCAGGATACATTATCCTATGTGAGAAGTGAAGGACTGGAGAGAGCTGGTGAAAGAAGAAGCCCCTGTATTACCTGAATGGTGAGTTCTGGCTGCTCTTTTCATATTTGGAATCCAGTGTCTCTGAATGCATACACACATACACACACACATGCACACACACACACACACACACACACACACACACACACGATCTTACTGATGGAGCTAAGCCTATACAAAGACAGATATCACTAACCCCAGTTGAGAACTAAGGGGACCAAATTCAAATTGGCTGCAGGGTTGTCCAGCAGCACACCTGAGACCTCAGCTATAGTGTCCTCACACCTAACTTCTCTGTTTACACCTGCCCTGCATCTGAACTGGTTAAACGGCTTCACTCCTAACAACATAGGAAGTCCTTCTTTTCCCTTCATCCCCCACTCTCTCTCTCCTGCCTCCCCCACCTTCCTGTTATCTGCTCTTTACCCAACCCCCATGTCTTCTATTTATTCATGCTTAAGCAACTCTTTGTTTCCCATTAGGGGTCTTAAAGAGAGACCTGGCTGATCCCTGCCCTAGAAAATAATGTTCATGTCCCCTCAAGGGCAAAATTACTAGGTATCCCAAACACAGCTAGGGATGACCCATATTTTTAATGTTTGTTCCATTTTCAACTCCACTGGGACAAATAATTGTCCTATATTTTAAAATGGAACTAGAGTGTGTAGAATGTGTGTGTGTGTGTGTGTGTGTGTGTGTGAGAGAGAGAGAGAGAGAGAGAGAGAGAGAGAGAGAGAGAGAAACGCAGACAGACAGAGACAAAGAGAGAGACTAGAGACATCAGAGACAGAGAGTAATTATAATACCTTTGCCCCGATATATTTTGTCCAATCCAGCATTCCAAGATCATGAGGTCTTTCATTCAACACACACTAAAGAGAGAGAGAGAGAGAGAGAGAGAGAGAGAGAGAGAGAGAGAGAGAGAGAGAGAGAGAGAGAGAGAGAGAATCAGGTGCCTGGTAACCTCTGGTTTTAATACTAACACCCAGAACCTGGATATTATCAGCCGCATCTTGTATTCACATTTAATTCTTTATAAGAAGCTAGTCTGATAAAAAGAAAAAAAAAATGTTGCTATTAAAATTTTAAAGAATCATCAAATCAGGAAATGGCCACCATTAACAGGGAATTTTGCTTCCAAGTCTCTGTGTCTGCTGTCCCCTGGCTTCTGAGTGGCTGGCTTCAGTCTGTGGAAGCTTCTTGACAAGCCTGCCTGGAGGAAAACTAGATCCCCTCCCTGCCTTCCCTTCAAGTGCTGTTGCAGAATTCACGTACAGAGGTGGCTAATGTAAACGGGCATATTTTATTCTTCCATAGAGTGAAGTGGGGAGGAAGGGATAAGAAAGGACAGACCCTACCACGCCTAAGGCAGATCCATGATCACGCTCAAAAAAGCACAACCCGTTCCCGTTCGTTCTTCCTCCTTTCTCTGCCTGCCTCAACTAGTTCTTTTTCTGCCTCCTTCTGCTTTCTGTCACCTGTTCATCCCCACCCCGAAGATGCTCTCTGCTATCATACAAAGTCAAGGACTCCAGGAGCGTAAGCGCTTCCTGACCCCAACCCCCCCCCCACACACACACACACCCTGAGGCCTCCCTGGTGACAATGACAATAATCAACCAGCACTCCCAGAGCATTCAAACGATGCTACAAATTATGTGTGTTTTCCCTTGTTTACTTAGCCTACAGTCCTGAAGCATCTAGTCTCTTTCCATTTTACAGATGAGGGGAAAAAAAAAAATCATCATTGCTTTCAATTTGGTAGCAATCTGGAGATTGCTTTGACCATTATTATCACATTACAGATGATAAACTGAGTCTCGGAAAGGTCCTGTAGCTTGCCCACAGTCACACAGGGAGGAGCCTAAAACACTGTGTTTGCAATAGAGAGATCCTTTACAATCTCCTCCCACTTGACCGTTCATTAAAACACACCTAAAACAGACCCTGACAGCGCTTGGCCGCCAATAAGCCCAAGGGTGGGACTTATGTAAACTAGTGAAGAAAGGTAAAACTGAGCAACCCGCCCACCCACCCCATCCTCCAAACACGGAGTCAATTACTCCGCAGTGTAGACACGGATTTGTCACGAAGCAAACTTAATCCTCAGAAAAAAGAAAAGAGTAATTTTACAGGAAGAGAATTTTTAAAAAAATGAAACATAGAATTGATAGCTTAGAAAAGGCAACGTTATAACAACCAGTTGTAAATCCTGATCATAAATTAAGGTTGGAATGAAAAGAGGTGCTTTTTTTTTTTTTTGAATGGATGAGGCGTCTTACTGGATACGCCAGCACCACCTTGTGGTAACACGAAAGAATACATATCCGCTCTCTGGTACTAAACCTTGCCAGGGCATGAAGGAAAAAAACAAAGTTGGCCACAAATCACCCGGCTCAAATTTTCATTCACTCAGAGACAATAAGCCATTTGAGCCCACTTTCAGGGGACCTTAGCCTGATTTCTTCCCAAACAATCAAATTCCAAAAGATAGCCATTCTTGTTCAAGTTTAATATTGGGATATAACGTCTCGTAATTGGCCACTTCTATATATGTAATTTCTATTTTTTTAATCAAAAGACACCAAGGACTAAGCAGAAAATGTATACCATTCTACAGACAGAAAAAAAAACTGAGGTTTACGTGCATACACGTGACACTTCTCTTGAATAACAGCCTGTTTTTTTAAGCCTAGCCAAGAACTCCAGGGACTGTGAAGACAGGGTTAGGAAAAGCCAAAGAATGAAAATCAGGAACCTGCCAGGGAATGCTCCACTCCCTGACATAACTCCTAAGGACCTGATTTCTCAGAAAAAAAAAAAAAAAACATGCTTTCACACACTCGAAGTAAAAAAGAAGAAATGCTTGTGAGCAAGTTGGTCCCAGCTGGCTGGACCACAGGTCAGCAGGTCAGCATCATGTAGTGTCCATGTGCTTATCCATCATCGAAGGATTTCCGAGTCAACCTGGCTATGCAGCAAGGCATCTCTGTCAGAACGGCCTCACCACACAGGCGTGAGTGTCATCCTGACCGGGCCATTTCACCCCACCCCAAGTTGTCCGGGGCTTGTTTGCTATGTCTGACATGTGCTCCTGTCCATCAAACCCCAGAGGTGTGTTATTTTCATCTCTCTGTTAGAACCTAGCCAAGGAACCCCACATAGCATATGCAATCATCCTTGTAGGCCTGTGGGGTAGCCAGTGTTTCTCAGACCTGTGTCAAAGACAAGTGTTCACCTGTCCCATTCGGGAGAGGGTTTGTGCAGTTTCTTATTTCTGTATGACATTGTGGGACATTTGTCCCATTTGGGAGGGTCACATGTTTGTTCAACATCAACCACATTGTTTTTCATTTCACAAAATGTCATTTTATAAAATGTTCATTCACAAAATGTCAATTGATCAAACTTATGAATAAAACACGCTGTTGAAACATCTTACATTGTCTGAATTTTTATCAGATACTGTTTTGAAAGAGGGGGGTGTGCTTCATAAGTTACTCTAAACTTTATTTGGAAAAAATAGAACTATAAAAAAAATATACCTTACAGAAAGAATGGGAACATTTCAGAATATTGTATAGTTATTTACATATCGCTCTTGTTTATCATTTAATGAAGAGGTTAATAGACATATATTACTAGAATCAGAGGATTTAAATTTTTTCTCTAACGATCAATAGTCTTTTCTCCCAACTTGGCCCCAACTTAATTACTATATCCTCTTTAAAGCTGTTGAATGAAAGGCCCAGATATCAGACTTTATTCCAACAAAGCCCCTTTATTTTCTACTCTAGATAACATTAAGAAATCATCAGATATCAGTTCTCCTTGAAGTGTTTCAGAGGCCTGAACCAAACAGAAGATACATAATCACACATATACATGCATACATAACACACACATATGCTCACATGCACACATGCACACATTCATAGATTTAGAAGCAGGCATGGTTAAGGGATCTGAACTACTTCCCCTCTCTGCCTAACACAGTCACACCCTGCATTATACTCCATATGATTGATAGTAGTGATAACCAATCAAAACATTCCTGTTTTTCATCTGGTGCTCAAAGCAGTAGGCTGCTCCTCTTGAAATATATTACACGCTGTGAAGAACACAAACATTATGCTGACATGATACAATACAAAACTAATGAGGGCTAAGGAGATAATTCAGTGGTTAAAGTGCTTCTCCATGTAGTCATGAGGACCTGAGTTCAGATCCCCAGAAGAACATAGGCACAAAAGCCTACCTGAACTTAACTCAAGCCTGGAAGGCAGAGAGGGATCCTTGGAGTGGATTAGCTGAATAGATGAACTCGGGGTTTGATTGGAAGACCCTGCCTTAAGGAATAAGGTGGAGAGTAATTGAGGAAGACATCAACTTTAGGTGTCCACATGCATGCACATAAACACATAAAAGAAGAAAAAGAAAATAAAAAATGAATTTCCAAAAAACTCATTTCTTTTCCATAGCTTTTTACACATTCTCTTCAGAATAACTTAAACTTCAACACCCAGTAGTACTGAGGAGCCCATTGGCATAGGAATGAAAGATCAGCCAAGAGATCCTCAGAGTTAAATGACATCAGAAATGTTAAGGAATGTAAGAAATATTGAAGGAGAGCTTTGGTTTTTTTTTTTGTTTGTTTGTTTTGTTTGTTTTTTACATTTTGACTATATTTTATCTGTCTGTAAAGTAATAAATCAACACTAAAAATATTAAAACAATGTAAGAAAGTAGGGGAAAGAAAGAGGCATTGTGTGTGTGTGTGTGTGTGTGTGTGTGTGTGTGTGTGTGTGTATTAGAGTCTAGCAACCCATCACTATAAGCTACATAATCCATACCTTAAATGGACATTATAATTAAAATAAATGTAAACTACCCCAGCAATGAGATGCTGTTTTCTATCAAGCAGGAAAATATTAAAAACATAAAATCAATATAAAACTCTCCTATTGTCCAGTACTATTTGTGTCTTTTATTATGCCAATATCCTCCCCCTGTGAAAACACTAAGACAATATGAATCAATAGTCTTAAAATTTTATATCTTTTGACCTATTAATTCCAACTCTAGATAACTACCCTAAGGAAATCATCAGAAACACAAGCCAATTTATGCACAAATATGTTTATTATAGCATTATTTATTGTTGTAATAAATGGAAATAATAAAATCTCCAACGACAGAAGGTGGCCTTAATAAATTACAGGCCATGCAAACATGCATATTGTTGACTGTTGCACAGCTATTAAAAATCACATTTACCAGGAATCTGAACAACATGGGGAAGTGCCCAACAAGAAAGAGAAGCAGGAAGCAAAGCTACTCACTTTAGCAGTCCCATTTTGTTTTACTTTCAGTGAACTTTGTATGCAAAGAGAAAAGCACCAAGCATGGACACAAGTCATGTTCATTTGCTCTTTATAGACTTTCTGTTTCTCTTCCAAGATCTGCACATTGGGCACATAAACTCTGAAAATTAAAAATAAAGATTAAGGTACGTTCAGTAGCATGATGTTCAAGGCCCCAAAAAGGTCTGTCCCAGTTGCTTCCTTCTAGGTCTGGCTGTTTCCTAAACACATCAGAAGTTAGTGTTTTTCTTCTTAATGATCATGCGGAAGTCAGTTCTTCTCAGTGGCTTTCTCTGAAGTCTCCAGTAAGAAAAGGTTGTTTCTTCATTTTTGTTTTTAAACCACTCCATACTTGGTTATAGAATTTCCATTTGCAAAATTGATTGTAATTATTCATTTCTGTATCCTGGTTTTCCAATGAACTTTGAACTTTTCTAGGACCCTGAGTATTTGAATCCTTCAAGTCCCTAATACCTGGTACTTTCCCTAATGTGCCATAAATATTCAGTGTATACATAAAAAATAGTAAATGGATAAGACAGCAGATGGGTGGATGGAGGAGGGAGGGAAGGTGGATGGATAGATGGATGGATGGATAATCAATGATGGATAGAGGATGGATGGATGGATGGATGGATGGATGGATGGATGGATGGATGGATGGATAGATGGATGGATGGATGGATGGATGGATGGATGGATGGATGGATGGATGGATGATGGATAGGTGATGGATGGAGGATTATGGATGTATGGATAATGGATGAATGGATAGAAGATTGGTGAATGATGGATAGATAATGGATGGATGGGTAATGGATGAATGGATAGAGGATGGATGGATGATGGATGGATGGAGATACCAATAGGCTTTCAAAAGATAGTAGAATCCAGAGACCAAGGCCATTTCCTGCTGTTTCACCTGTGTGAATGTGTGCAAACCACAGATGACATATAGAAAGCACTACACTGAGCACTGCTAAGATAAGTTGGACTATAATTAGCTCATAATGGAACTGAAATTTTTCTAGTTGAAACAACAAATCTGTTATCCTGCTCTACAGTAAATGGCTTTCTACAAAGGATACCCACGTGCTTTTTTTATTATTAAAAACCATTCCAATAAAAGATATGCTGAAAAATTATTGCAATTCCTACTAATTAAAAACTAATTAAGTCATTTGCTGAATAATACATGTATTCTACTTGCATTATCTACGAGCATGCTCTTCACTTACAAATATTTGTCTCCATTTCATTAAAGTAATTAAACTGCTCCAAGTATGGTTATTTTTATAAGCATTTTATAGCCAGCTCTCAATTTTCCATACCAATGGAGAAGCATAATTGAAATATTTAAAACTGAATAACAGATAATAGAGACCCTCCCGGCACTTCTCCTCCTCCTCCTCCAGCTTAACAAACAATGAAAGTGACTGATTTGAGTTTTAGCTCGCTCCCTTCTCTCACTCCCACTCTGCTAGCCCGAATATAAGATAATAGTGTGTAAACAGAACCCTCACGTTTCTGCATGCACACCCCTCCCTCCCAGCACCACTGTCAATGTGTTCAGTTCAAGGATTTGTCCCAGCAAGGTGGAGGAGGTGCGCGCCTGCCTCACCAGAGAAGAGAGACCATCCCCAAATCAATGACAACATTAATTACACTGTCTCTCCTTCCACATCACCCAGGCTTTGTCTCTGGCAATTATGACAATTCCTTAAGCTCCTAGAAAAAGAAATGCTGCTTAAAGCCAAAATTCTTTATGCTAGGAATTTTAATGGGGACTCTAAGTGAAGATGTCAGCCTGTGCATGACACCGTGCCTGGCTGCAGCTCTGTGCTATTTGAAAGGAAGGGGTTTTGTGGGGGATGCACTTTCCAGCACAGAATGGGAGGGAGCATCAGTATGAAGGGGCAGAAAATACGTATACAATGGATGCATCTAATTACATATATTGAGAAATGTGACAAGAAGAACATACACTAGGAACAGGTTCATAATCCATGTTCCATAATAGATACTCAGCGTCTTAGTATTTTATGGGAGATAAAGAGAATAGGCTTCTTCCCAATTCTTCATACTGGTTTCTGCACTCACTGTGAGAAGCAGGGGTGATGCTGTCTCTAAGAGGAGAGAGAGAGAGTACTTAGAAAGGAAAATGCCATCCAAGGAGGGGAGACTTGAGAGCGGAGAACTAGCATATCACACTTGAAAACATGTCTCCCGCATAGCAAGTAGCTAACACATGTATTGCACCCTTGAGTTCCTGGGGGACAATATTTAATTCCTAAGGTTAAACACACAAAATAAGTTCTATGGCAAGAGGCAGGAGATTGCTTTTATTGTTTTGTTTCATTTTTAATACAGACCTCACAGGCGGTCTCCAAAACGCATACAGAAGGCTCAAATCAGAATTTCATTCAGAATCCACATGTACATGGCATCTGCTTTATTCTGTACTTTTCCCCTACTTTAAATTTTATTGGATTTTAATCGGGGACCATCTGATGAAATGTTCTAACCTAGATTAGAATGTAGCTTGCAGAACGCCTGAGTGAGAGGGAGGACAGTGGAATCTCATAATGGAATATAAAATAGATTTTAAAAGCAATAAAACTGCAGCGGGCAGAGGGGCCTCCTTGGGGGCAAGAAGAAGGAACAGTCACGGCATAGGAACAGAGAACTCTAGCAAGGCCCTGCCCAGGGCAGCCTCTCACCTTGAACCAGGACCTTTCCAGTCCCCCAAGCTCACCCTCCTCCCACCTAGATGGTAGCAGAACAGATAGATAAAACAAAGGCTGCTTCAAGCAATCAGACTGGTCCTGATTATGAAAGGGAACAGCCAGATTCCCCCAAAAACTCAAGATGCTCTGCTTCATGAGCCTTGGAGACGAGTTCACTGTAGGAGTCGCTAAAGGTCGGTCCACAGAGCAAGGTTTCTCAAACCTATTGCCCAAATGAACCAACATGATCTTGCACATTCTGCCTTATAAGGCCAGGAGTGAACCTGTGAATCTGCATTTCTAGCAAGCTCACAAACAATGCTGATGTTGTTGAGCAGCCAGCTGTAAAGTGACATTTTCCTCCCCTGCACCAGCCTTATTTATCTCCCTAAAACTCAGACACCTTGAACTCCATCCGGACTGGGTAGGAGAGTGCCTGGGAATTTGAAGTTTATCAGATTACCCTGGTGTTTGTTTGTTTGTTTTGTTTGTTTTTGCCAACTCTCTGATAGGCCGGGTAAATTCTCGGACATCTTACAAACTCTTGTAAGGCAGCAAAATGAGTGATAAGTGAACTGGCGGGAGTGGGAAAGATGAGGGGAAGCAAGACCAGGTCTCATGGGAGAGCACTGGAGTGAGTCTGCGCTAGCAAGAAACAGAGTGAGGACCTCCCCTCCCTCGGGGAAGCCCTCTGTGTAGGTCCAGCTAAGTAACTCATGGTTAGACCCAGTGTATTTTTTAAAGTATATACCATAGCCTCGCCCTACGGAATGGAATCATTCTCTTATTCTTTTCACTCACACCCTCCCGACCCATTCTGTTGCCAAAGCTTTCTGACTCAGTTTCCAAGATCCACCCTCTCATCTACTTCTTACTGGCATGTCCATAACCACAGTCCCGGGTTCCGACTTCTCATACTCTGTCTTCCAGTTTCCCCTAACAGCATTCTGGAGCCCACTGCTGACTACACTGTATCCAGAAGGAAGTCATCACTGAAGCCTGGAAGGTCCTCTATGATCTTACCTCTCCCGCCCTCTGCTCCAGCTACACCAGCTTTCTTTGTTTCATATATATATGTCTGTATGTGTGTGTATATATATATATACATGTGTCCATGTATGTGTATATATATGTATGTGTGTATATATGTACATGTATGTGTGTGTATATATATATATGTATGTATATCAGGTTCTTTTTTACCTCAAGCTTTTTGTATATGCACATTCTGAAATAGTCTTGACCAGACATAACCAGCCTGACCCCTTCTTTGGTCCTAAGCTTGTGTTGCCTTCTCAAATAGATACCTGCACTTCTGCGCTTGTTGCGGCACTATATACAACACCCAGGAAATGGAATAAACCTAGATGCCTATCAGTGGGGAAAAACAACCTATAGGGTGGCTTCAAGTAGTGGCTCATTCCTGTAATCTCAGCTGGGAGGCTGAGGCAAGAGGATTGCCACAGGTTCCAGGAAAGCCTGAACTGCACGGAGTTCCGAGCTAGCCTGAACTAAAAAGGGAGCCCTGATCTCAACAACAACAAAAAAGGTATTTATACACAATGGAATTTTGTTGCTGTTGGTGATGGTGATGGTGGTGGTGGTGGTGGTGGTGGTGGTGGTGGTGGTGGTGGTGGTGGTGGTTGTTTTAAAGGCATGGTTTCTCTGTATAGCCCTGGCTGTCCTGGAACTCGCTCTGTAGACCAGGCTGGCTTCCAACTCACAGAGATCCTCCTGCCTCTGCCTCCCAAGTGCTGGGATTAAAAGCATGTGCTACCACCATCTGGTCACAATGGAATACTAATCTGGCATAAAAAAGAATGAATTCTTGCCATTCATGGCAATACCAATGAAATGAGATGGGAATTAATGAACTAAGCCAGCAGAGAAAGGCAAACAGCACATGCCCCCGCATACAGTGGAAGCTTTAAAAAAAAAATGATCTCAGAGTACAGGAGTGGTTACCAGAGGTCAGGAAAATAAGGTGAGGGGTAGAGGGACAGAGAGAAGGTTAGTTAAGAGATATAACTTCTAATGTTCTATGTAGCACAATAGAATACATGGTAATAATTAATATCCAAGATACTAGAGACCTTTGATATGCCCAACGCAAGGAAATGATGTTTGAAAGGACAGAAATGATAAACTCTAATGTGACCACTACATATTATATACATGTATGGAAATATCATAGAATACTCATAAATACAGGTCATCATTAAAGGTAAATTAAAAACGTGGACCTAGGGCCAGAAAAATCGCTGTGGATAAAGGTGCTTCCTACCCAGGCCTGGTGACCTAAATCTGATCCCATGAACCAATTTAAAGATAGAAGGAGAAAACAGATGCCATAAAGCTGTCTTGTGACCTGCAAACATACACCATGGTGCTCATGTACACACACACACACACACACACATAACATGGTGCTCATACACACATACACACATCATCATCATCATCATCATCATAATAAGTTTTTAAAAATATTTCCTCAAGGTTTTTTTTTCATTTGTAGTGAATCACCACACAATGCAATCACCCAAGAAGCTAATACCTGCAAGAAATTTCATGTCTGCAAATGTACAGATGAAGACTCTTTCTTTATTGAGGCTCTTTCAATGTTTTCCATGTATGTGCAATGCTTACACATTAGTCTACCTTGTGGTAATGCACTTTTAGACTGAAATTACAGAAAAATAAAATGAAAATACATAAAATATAGCCAAACCCTCTAGAATCTTTATGTAACACCTACTCCAATATTGGAAATAATATGAAGATGAGATGCAGAGCAGAGTGAATTGTAAGGTACCACTGACAATCTGAAAATTTGGGGTGACGCAGGGAAGACTAGGAAAAAAATTAGCACCTGAGAAGGTGTATTAGAGACACAGATTATGGGTGGTACAGAGGCAGCCCGGAAAAGCTGGCTGGCTTCTGGGATCTCTGAGGACATTTGGAAGCCCCACATTTTTCTCCGAGTGTGTGACTCTCTATGGGAACATGCTCACACGCTTTTCTAGGTCGTCCTTTTGAAGTTGTTCTATGACTTGTTATATTCCAGTGTAAACGTACCCTGCCTCCTGATCTTGCAAGCCACACTTCATTTGGGGAGAAGGTAGAAATCCAGGCCGAGTGTGTTCACACACAGACTGCCAATGGGGGTGGGGCAGGAACAAGACCGACAATCCAAGAACAAGACCTCAGCACAACTACCCTCTCATCCTACTGTGCACGTAATTATTTTCCACTGGGTTGGTGACTTCATTGCCTTCTTCAAGCAAACGAGCTTTAATTCCTGAAAAGCTCCTGGAATTTCATCAGCGGGGAGGGATGCCAGCACAGACAAATGATGCATATTTTAATTGATGTTTCATCGTTGAAATATTGCGTGGCCAAGCCACTCATCGGATATTTCTGCCAAATGCTTTGGACTAAGTGTGTGTGTGGGGGGGGGGATATATTAAAATTCACCTCAGCGGCCTCAACTGTTCTCAACTCCAGTTCCATCATCAGACTTTGGAAATTCAGTTGAAATCCATTCTCCCAAAGGTATTCCATACCTACCCACCCAAATCACTGATGCTGGCCTCCTTGATTGTCCTGCCTGACAGAATACAACCGTCGCACTATCCTAAGAGCTCTAATCCCAATAAACATTGAATTTAGCTCTCTACCCCTCTTTATGACCTTCCTTGATGGAAATTTCAGTCTGGGGGAATTTCAGGTTTCAACATTTCAACGTTTATAATTTGGAATTTTATTCTTTAGGGACGTTAAGCTTCGACTTTAAAGATTTTGGTGTTTAGAAGTTTTAGGCGTCAGCTTTTGATCATTCAAGACTGTAATATTCAGGATTACAGCATTTAAATTTGTGTCTTTCAGGGTTATGAAAAGTAGATATTCTAATGCCACCCAAAGACAGGTATTTGGAAAAAAAACTTGAAGCAAAGTTTTTTTGCTCAGGGCTAAACCCAATGCCCTTGTGCTTGCTACCACTAGGAACTGACCTAAATCCCGACAGACACACACACACACACACACACACACACACACACACACACACACCGCACACATTCAAACATCTTACTTTTTTTTCTTTTTGACATGGTCTCACTATATAGACATGACTGAAACTATGTAGACCAAATTGGCTTTGAACTCACAAAGATCTACTTTCTTCTGCCTCCTAAACACCGAGATTAAAGGCGTGTGCCACCACCAGGTCTTGTGTTCCCATGTGGCTGAAGATAGTATGCTCCTTCAGAGGAGCTGACTGACTTAGCTCATGCCATGGCTGGAGGAGGCACAAGGGCGTGCCCCATTCTTCTGCCTCTCAGCTCTTACTTGGTGGTACTCTGTGAAATAAGGGGAAACTTTCCAGTGTCTAATACAATTGTAATTTGGCATGTTCTGAAATTCTTGCCAGGTGGTGGTGGTGGTGGTGGTGGTGGTGCACTCCTTTAATCCCAGCACTCGGGAGGCAGAGGCAGGTGGATCTCTGTGAGTTTGAGGCCAGCCTGGGCTACAGAGTGAGTTCCAGGACAAGCTCCAAAGCTACACAGAGAAACCCTGTCTCGAAAAACAAAAACAAAAAACAAAAAACAAAAAACGAAATTCTCTAGACAGAATTTCAATGGTAGACATTGTATGAAAGCTAGGAAATGTCTTCCACTGAGGATGGTTTAGCCCTGCATCTCTCCAACATAATTAACCATGAAGTCCCCCGTCCTTTAGAGATGCATGCCTATCAGTACCCAAAGCATACACCACGCACATAAGCACGAGCATCAGAGAGACGGGGCTAAGTTAATCCCAGCTAAAAGGTTATGTCTGAATTTTTCATACGCTCTTAGAAGTCCCTCTGCCTTTGCTTATGCATATTTCCAGAGCTTTAATTGACGAGCTGTTTTAAGCTGCTGGCTGGGCTCATTTTGAAAGCACTCAGCTATCACTAAAGGAAAACAGCATGGGAAGAGTGCTGGGCTGTTCTTTGCTTGAAGTATTCCTGGAGGCTTAGGACATGACTTCCCAGGCCTGGGCCTGACGATCTGCAGTGAGAAGTCTTGTCCTGCCAGCTTCCTCGACTCTCCTAGGACCAGAGCCCACAGAGAGTCCTCCTGTGCGAGCAGAAGGACCTCCAGAGTGGCCTAGACCATCAAGAAGCAGTGGTAGAGAGCAGGAAACGATGCCCGCCAGGAAGAGGAGAGGGACAGGGAAGGGGCAAATACCCAGAAGTCTACTAACCAGGGCCATTAGAGACTGGGCAGGCTTGAAGGCAGTACTCTCGGGATCCAAGGGAAAATCTAGATATATGAGGCTCTGAAGGAGTTCTGAAGGAAGGGGTATGTTAGGTTCAGGGTCTTCCTGATGGGGAATGGGCTTGGCAAGACAGTAGGTGTTTGCTCTTACTTCACTGTCTAGCTGGAAGATGGAAGTCTGGGTTTCCCAGACTAAAGTCCAAATGAACGAGCTCCTTGTGTTTTAGATTCATGACTTTAAGCTAATGACTTCTTTCCCTTGAGCTCTGGTTTCTGCGTATGTTAAAAAAAAAAAAAAAAAAAAAGGCACGATAATTTCTGCCTCTTGGATTAACTTGGTGATTCTAATCAGATAATGAGTGTGAAAACACTGACAAGATAATAGAAGTGCAGCCAAATATAGATATGATTGCAACAATTACCACAGATGTCGACATTCACTGAGCACTTGGAATGTGCCCAGCACGGGGTTAAATCCTTCAATAGGCGGTCGCTTGTTTAAGCCCTCTGGAGGCCCTCCGAGGTAGTGCAATCAGAACCCTAATGGTACAGCACACCAGATCCATGTCCAAGGAGCTAGGCTCTAAGGGCAGCCAATCTGCAGACAGAAAGCAGTCTCCGTTCCACAAATGCTGGCACAAGGGAGTGGTAGACAGGCACATTCACAGAAGGCAGGGAAGCTCTCTGGAGTGAGCCGTGTAGTCAACAGCTACCCCTCCCCCAGATCAGTTTAACAAATTATTTTTAATGTTCATTTTTTAAATGCTTTTATTCGTTTTTTTGAGAATTTTATACAACATATTTTAAGCATATTCTTTCCCCTTGCCCAACTCCTTCCAGATCCTTCCCACTCCCCATCCACCCAACGTCATGCTCTTTCTCCTTTGAGTTCAATTTACACACATTATCTTTCATGGCGGGAAGCAAGGTTGCACACAGGCAGACGCGGTGCTAGAGAAGTGGCCAAGAGTTCTACATCTGGATCCGCAGGCAGCAGGACGAGACAGTGAGCCACTTGGCCTGACTTGAGCATTTGAAACCACAAACCCCATCCCCAGTGACACACTTCCTCCAACAAGGCCACACCTACTCCAACAAGGCCACACCTACTCCAACAAGGCCACACCTACTCCAACAAGTACCACTCCCTAGGGGCCTGTGGGGGCCGTTTTATTCAAACCACCACAGGGTGCTCTGTACTGACTCCTTCAGCCAGGTGCCTCACTCCAGACATGAAGGGTGAACCCGAGACCAGCACACAGGAAAAGTGAGCACACACATACACACACCCTACCCCGCCCTTACCCTCACTCCCGGCAGGAGCCTTGCCTCAGCCTCAGCCACATCAGGCGACAGGTGACCAGAAGCACCCCCACAGAAGCCAATTGAACACCAGCCCTTGGCAACCTGGAGGTGAAACCTCCTGGTTGGTCACTAAACCACAGGAAAGACATTTTCCCAGTAGGAACTTGATGGACACGGAATCCGCCAGCCCTTAGTGGTCTTTAAAAGAAGCCGGACCTCTGACAGTGGTGGAACGGAATAAAAGCTTCCAGGCGGCAGAGTCGGGGTGACCTTTGAGCACCTGGCCACCCTTGGCTGGTCTCACGCTCAGCCATTTCCAAAAAGAACAGTTGCAGACAACCATGCCCAGGTGGCTTGGAGGAGGAAGATATGGGAAGCAGGGCTCTGAAAGCACTGAAGAGGACCCAGAGATAACTGCAGTCCTGGGTTCAGGGAAAGGGAGAGCGGAGCTGTGGCTGGATCTGAAGCTGTGAAGGCGTGGACTGACGTATGACACTCCTACTCAGTCGTATCTGAGCTGTGGAGCTCGGGATAGATTAAAAAAAAAAAAAAAAAAAGCACCCTTCAGAAATGAAATCTACAAAGAAACCTAACGAACGGCCCCTGGAATAAATCAGTGCTGAACGAAGAGGGCAGTAATCTGCTTTTGAGCACGTGAGATGAGAGGACGCGAGGCCGGGAAATAAAGGTCAAGAAGACTAAAGGAAAATACAAGAGAAGGGAGGAGGAGGGAGGGAGGGAAGGGATGGGACTACCTCTTAAATTAAGGCCAAAAGGAGATGAAGAAACTTTATATCCAAGGTTGGCCCATGTGTAATGGGACTAGCTTATTCTTTGGTTAGAATTTGAATGAAATCTATTGTTTTAAAATTATGCTGTCAGGATTTTAAGTAACTCTGTTCTTCACTATAGCTTTCACTCTTGTAATAAAGAAGAAAAGAATTTAAAATGAAACATAAATGATCAAAACCTCAAAAAATTTTTCCAGTCAAATTTCATTAACTGATAAAGGTCTACCCTGAGCCCTGGGCAAGGGCAGTGAACGGGATTTGGTTAATTTGAAGATTAAAAGACTTTTGAATAATTGAGGCTACATTAGAAGGAGACTCTATAGTTTGAATGACATCCAAGGTCAGAAACTGAAGAGCTAAGAGTCTTTATCCAAAACACCAAGTTAACCTTTCTGGTGGGGAAAAGTCAAGCAATTGTGGCCTTGAACTTCAGTGGCTGATAAACAAGGAACAGACAGGATAAATTGGTAATCTACCTGTTTATACACAGATTTATCTTCCCTTTGCTTAAGGATTTGACCAGTGGAGTCTTGAATATTTTAAGGTGCTCCGTATAAGGTAATGTGTTATCTTGACAGTTTATTAGCAACAAAGTCAAGGAGGTCAGGACTGAAAACTCCTTCTATAATTTTATTTCCACACTGCTTACATCTTAATAAAAGGTGTCTCTTGCAACAGTAAACACAAACCAATCTGCATTTGCAGGTACAGAAAGGACGCCTTCAAATATATTGTAAGCGGAGAATGATCTGAGCTCGTGAGGATCAGCATTCTTCAACACGCTTGAGATATGAGCAAGTTGCAGAATAATCTCTCTCTCCCTGTGGCTACACAAAAAGGGTACAGCAGTGTCTAAGCCTAAACCAGTCCAAACTGCTGTGGTAGTTTCGCTTGTGTTGATAATACCACAGACAGAACTTTACAGAGTTGTAAAGTTTTCCCATAATTCAGTGGCTAGAGTCCCTTTGGTGTAAGGGGTGTGTGCTATCACAGATTGGTGTTGGATGTCCCATCCCTCACATCCTTGAGGCTCAAGCAAACACTGAATTTTAATCATCACAGCCATAAATGGCCAGATTTTATCCTCAATGTGACTATCATGGGTATTGCAGGTACCGCCTTCGCTTCTCTCCCTACCTTTCTTAGTAGCAACCAAGACTCATATTGTGGAATACACAGCTTTCCCACTGTAGCTCATACAACTCATGGCAACCCTTTTTCTAGACATAAGATGCTACCCTTACTTTAGCTACAATTGGTTAAGAATATGCTCGAAAGTGGGCCATTGAGACTGGACACTGGGCTTTTCTAAGCGAACTGAAGGAAAGACCCATTTTTCTCATCGAAAAGGCTTCCAGTGGGTTTGCATGCATACATGGCCCCTGTGGACAAGAAAGCACATGATTAGTCCTTAATCAAGAAAGCAACCGGGAGATTTTTGTAGATGGGGTGATGGCAGAGATAGAAGACCGCACTGTGGTCTGAGGAACCCCAGCCACACTGAAACCCAAAACAGTTCTACACTTGCAGTTACACTGAAGCCAAGGATCAAATCCAAGTCCTTTGTGTCCAAGTTTAATACATTCCCCAATTTCAAATGTCACCTCCTTGAAAACTTGCCCTAAAAAAGCCTTGTTTTCAGATTTATGATGGCCACTAAGTTTAAATGGAAGTATTCCAAAGTAAGAATAAAATTAATAAAATAAAATAACTACCTGATAATGAGCAGCAGTGTTGTTGTTGTTGTTATTTGTTGTTGTTGTTGTTGTTTCTTTTTCTCTCTTATACCAAAGAGCCCTACACCTTCTGTGGACTGGGCAGTATCCATCAGATAGCTCCAAGTACACCGCCATCAACAGTCTAAGGCATACAGACAGCCTAGCTGCTCAGTACCTTGTTCTCAAAGACAGGCTACAAATCACAGCAGAACAGAAGCTGTAGCTCGTAGACACCAGTTTAAAGCATCGCTTAGGCAATCTAGACTCAGCCACGGCTTCTGCCTAAGAGCTTGGTAACTCATGGGAGGAGGAATGAAGATAGAGATCCCCTCTCCCTGTCACCTTCCTCAACAGTGTTCCTCCATCACACCCTGAGGTTGTCATGAGATTCTGTCTATGCATGCACTAAATAATTATTAGTAGTGTATTAGTGACTTCTGCATCGTTGAGACCACAAAACCAGACAAAAACATCAGGGGCAGAAAAATTTCTTTTGGCACATGGATTCAGAAAGTTTCAGTCCATCGGGCAAGGACGGCACAGTGGGGCAGTTAAGGCCATGATGGGGAGGGTATATGGTAGACACCATTGACATTATTGTGGATTGGGAGCAGAGAGAGCAAGACAGGAACTATGAGACTGATAGCAACCTGCAAAGACCTGCCCCTGGTGACACATTTCTGTGACCTGCTTTTACCTCAGCTTCTCAAAATAAAGCCATCAACTGGGGAGGGAGCCTGTGACAAGTATTTCAGGTCCTAATAGATGGATCCCAAATCATTCTGTCACTACAGCAGCAGGAAGTACCAAGAAGTGCCTAGCTTTGCTTAAAGATAACCAATTGCATTGGGTCACAGCAATGAGTTTTACATCTAGAGTCAACAATCTTGAGATTAACAATATCTGCAGAATTAAACATGTGCAATGTGTATACACAAACACTGTGCCCTTGTATGTGAGATCCGGCTTTTGCTGTCCATATGGTGGGTCTGTAACCAATTCTCTGAGAATGCTGTAGGGTAAATGCATCCAGACAGGAAGCAGAGAGAGAGGTCAATGAAAGCAAAGAGAAGGGATTTGTCACCCAGAGTGATAGCTCTGGTTACCAAAGTAACAGGTGAAACTTAAACCAAAGAGGGGGAAAAAAACCTTCAACCTGCTTAGAGATAAAACAGACATATTATTATTTGAAATTAACATTGTGTTATTAAACTAAATACTGACCAAGAGGGAGGACTAGGAACTAGGCAAATATAGCCAAAGAAATAGCTTATGCTAGTTTTCTTAGTTGGAATGTTCAATCTTTTCCTATCCAAGTTTCTGCACAGTGAACGAATCAAAATTACACTTAAGTGTCTTGGATTCAAGACCTGAATCCACAACCCATCCCCAAAACTTGCTAACTATATGACTTCAATAATTGCTGAGCCTCTTTAATAATATTTTTCTCTTTACAAAAGAGTAATCATGATCCAAAGGATTAAACAAGATAGTACACATAAAGTATTGAAGAGATAGCTAATGACTGATAAACTGCCGATGCCATTGCTAGTCAATGCTGATCACTGTTCTCAACTTTCCAGATTTCTAATTGCACATCAAGTCACCTCTGGCTTCAGATAAACCCCGCTGGGTGACGTGGAGCAGCAGCTGGAGCACAGGAACTGTGAGTCTCTCCTCAGTGCTCTGGCCTGAGACTCCAGATGTTCTTCATCATTTGCCCCTATCTTCCTGGCTCAGTCCTCAGTGGGCTTTGCAGACTCTCGGCAGAGCTAAAGGTCATGGTCCACACTGCTTCATGGTTTCCTGGGTTCTTGAACACCTTGCCAAGTTACCTTAGCCAGACTTATCTGCCCTAGAAATACACAATATCTAGGGAAGAGGGCACTCTCAGCAGGAACCATTGTGTGAGGCAGGATCTCCATTATCCCTCCTCACAATGGTCCCAGGGAACTGAAAATATGAGAATGTTCATGGCTTTTCCTGTGAGTCTCAAGGGCTCCAATACTGGCCTTGTCTGAAAATGCTCAGTGTAGTTCCAGGAACAAATCCAGATAAAAATCTTACATCAGTTAAGGTAAAACACAGACAAAATCTGAATAGAGAAAATGTAATATAAAAGATAGGGTAAAACCATCAACCAGCAAACTGAAAAGAATAAAAGAACATTACAATATCCAGCAACTACGGAAAATAACTATCATCCCCAGAGCTGGAAGAACAAAAGGAAAAGCTAATAATTAAAACTTAGAGAAGGAGCAAAAAAAAAAAACTTATAGGAGGGACACAGACCTTTGAGAATGTGCCAGGTGGCTAGTAACAGTAAAATAAAGCCACTCATCCAGAGACTGGACAAACTGCAAACCAAACCCAGATGCTCCCATAGGGGGGATTTGTTACCAGCAGGAAGAAGTTTTACTGTGTGACAATCAGAAAAACAAAAAGTCAAAATACGTCTAACCTCTCCAGCTCTTTCTTAGTGCCCCTTTTTGGCAATGCTAGCAGGGATCCAGCTGGCCAAGGCTACATGAAATTAGAGGATCACAGCAGAGAAGGGTATCTTTGGGAATGAGAGGTGACAGCTTAATGATTGACATAAGTGCCTATCCTCTCTGTTGAGCACAGATCTCCCACCCTAGTGAATCACGGGAGGTTTCAAAGATACATACTCTGTCCTTCTTAATCTCAAAAGGCCTTCAAACCTCAGTCCCAGGAGCTGAAGGAAGTAGAGATCTCCCAAAGAAATGAAAAGCACCTTCCCCAGTTGCCCAGCTCTAGCTCAGTTCCCCGGTTACAAACCATACTAAAAGCAGAGTGATTTGGAATACTAGATAAGTCCCTAATATTCATCAACATCTAGATACTGGCTACTGCTATCCTGTCACTCTACCAAGTTCTCTAAGAGATGGAAGTTTAATAGACAGGTAGGTAGATATGTAGGTAGGTACATAGACACACACACACACACACACACACACACACACACACACACACACACACACACACACACCGAACAAAGCCAAGAGAAACCTTGCTCTTTACTGCCAAGAGTGGTTTATTCAAATCCCAGTACAGCCCCCAATGGAACTATCAGGAAGAATGTTCTGCATATGAGGAATATTAAAACAAAGTAGACTGAGAGTCCTCCTAGGCCGCTTTCCCCTAAAAGCACAGTCACAAGATTAAGATTAATTCTGTATCTATCACCACTCTAGTAGGGAGGAAATATCATTTGACGGAAAAACACAGTAAGCAAGGGAAGGAAACAGAGTTTCTTCCTGCCGTCTGACAAAGTCCAAGGCAAAGCGGCTTCTGGCGGAACAAGCTCATCTTTACTCTTTCTACCAAGACTCAACTTTGATGTCAATTCCATGTAATGTGAGTCAACAAAGTATCTCCTCATACTTGGACAGCAAATGAGGAAAGAAAACAAATGTCTCCAGGATGAGTTAACGTGAGTCCAATAAACCACGAGTAACCTGACTTTCCTTCCCTACCATAGCCATCCATTAAAGGAATATTTCAGTAGCCATATCTGAAAATCTCGGTGCTTGCTGAGCCACGTTCCCATCTTTCCTCCTGATGCTACAAATCTAATTAAAATTTACAGAATGAATGATTTAGTTCCCCCATAACAGCATTGTCTCCAGATCTGAAACAGATCAAAACAAGATGGTAAGTTGATCCTACGTACATATCTAAGACCCTTTTAGTCAGATGTTGCTGATGCCACAACCTGGATACATCACAATGAACAGAAGTTACCAGCTCAGGATTCTGAAGACTGGGAAATCCGAAATCAAAAGGCAAGCATCTGGCAAGGCCTGTCTTCTTGTATCTTTCCATGGAAAGGTAAAGGGATGATGAAAGAGACCCCGTGGTGGCCAAACCTGCCATTTTATAAGGACCCTACTCTCATAATGACAGTAATAATCTATCTATTCATGAGGCAAGAGCCACACTGACCCAGTCACTATTCAGCAGGCATATTGTTTAGGAAGACACATTCAAATAATTACAAAGGCTAAAGTCATTCCTTATCTTATTGATCATATTTTTCAAACTAGATTACTAGAAGTCATTAATCAATGGGCACTGGGTAGCAGTTCATTTAATACAACACTAGAAACAAAATGTTTCAAACCTGCCACCATCCTTGAAGATAGGAGTTTTCCTTCTGTTTCTCTGGGTGAGTTAATGTCTGCAATATGTACACACATCTTCTTCCCATTTGATTGACTTAAAATTCCATTCCCATCTCTCTCTCTCTCTACTTTGTGCAGAATCAGCTTGGGCTTTTTAAAGCCTTCAAACGAAGTTGGAGCCTGGAACCAGATCATCCAGGAATATGCCTGCTTTCTCCTCCTGAATCTACAGATGATCTATTCCTTATCCTGGAAGTTCCCAGATACACGAGCTCCAATCTAAAAAAAAAAAAAAAAAAAAAAAAAAAAAAAAAAACAAGAGTTCACGGGACATTTTAACAATAACATCAAAGAATGGGGTGGGGGGCTTGAGAGATGGCTCAGCAGTTAAGAGCACCGACTACTCTTCCAGAGAACTTGGGTTCAATTCTCTGCACCCACATGGCAGCTCATAGCTGTCTGTGAGTCCAGTTCCAAAGGACCTGACACCCATAGCAAAACACCAATGCACACAGATAAAAATAAATAATTCTTTTTTAAAAAAGAAGGACTGGTATGATGGTTGGAGAACTTGATAGAGCTGGTGTCCCCTAAAGGAGAGGTCAGCACAGGTGCATTGTTATGAGTCTCTCATGTCCCCAAGAAGTGGCATGTACTGAAACATAGAATGGAGATGTCCTTGCACATCATAGAAAGAGAGTGTGCAGAATCTGTAGAAAGGAGACTTTCTGCAAAGGTCCCCAACTGCTGATACCTCCTACTCTGATGCTGAGATTCTCAGTTCACCAGTTCATTCATTACTACCAGGGCTGCAGCACCTTAGGACACTTCAGTAACCATGGAGGGGGTGTGTCACAGTGTCACACAAAGGAAAACAGCACAACTAAGGGATCCAGAGATGGGAAGGCAAAAGAGGTATTGTAAGAGGAAGCCGATGACAAATGAACAAAAGTGTATCAGAGGCCCCTCAAGACATCCAGACATAACACATGTGCTCCTACAGATGACCATCAGAAACAAAACTTGCTACTAACTGACAGGTTAGCAATGCTGGGATTCAAATCAATGCCCTAGAACACCAATTAGAATAACAATCCCAAAGGACAGAAAAGAGGGATTTTGAGGAAAAAGGTAGAAGACTCAGAAAATAGATTCAAGAGAACCAAAGTGGCAATAATCAAAGCTCTAGAAATTGCTAATGGAAAGCAAGGATTAGAGGAAATAATTAAACAAATACTAAAAGAATTTAAGATAAAAAAATCCAATTTTTCAGATTAAAACGTATACAGTATGCTCTAAGTAAATTTGACTCAAAAAGGTGTTCTTGGGGCCATCTTCTTAAAATTCCTGAACTTCAACCCAGACCCCTCATCCCAGCCTTCAGCTGTCTCTTTTAGACTGCCTGATCCTACGGATTCAGGAGGAGAAAGGGAGCCGTTCCAGATGATATAGTCCCAGACTCCAACTTCCTGTGGAGTCTTTAAAAAGCCCAAGCTGATTCTGCACAAAAGTAGTGGGGGATATGAGAATGGAATTTTAAGTGAAGAGAATGAGAAGAAAACACATGTACATATTTCAGAGGTTGCCTCACCCAGGCAGAGGGAAGACTTGCCCCTCCGAGGATGGTGGTAGGCTTGGGACACTTGGTGTTTCTAGTGTTGCTTGTTAAATGGTCTGTTCCCTAGTTTCCATTACCTACTGATTTCCAGTGGTTAGTATGGACCCGAAGTTAATAAAAATCTATTGTTAATACACACATTATGAAGGTGGAGGATGGAGCTCAAAGATAGAGTATTTGTCTAGGTCAGTTCTGGAAGGGTGTGGAGCGGAGCGAGAGCGAGAGCGAGAGCAAGAGCCGGTGTTGTAGAAATAGATACAGATGATATAGGTACAGATGATGCAATACAGATGATATAGGCACAGATGATGCAAATAGTTACATCTTGAGTTTCTGGCAGGGAGGATGAATATGTTTGTTATCTTCTAGAAACTGTATCAAAACGCTTTTCCTCCACATTGGAAACCAGAAATTATTTGGGTAATACCTGCAAACTAATAAGAGGAAAATACTGGAACTTGAAAATTTTTTACTCAACCCTAATCTAGGTTAAATGTCTGGAGGGAAAAAAATAGCAGATATGTATATCACTGATACTTTACCAGAAGACAATACTTAAGAAAAGACTCTAGCCAAGCCACAGATGAACCAGGACAGAAGAGGAAGTTCACTAACTGTGATCCTGAAGAGGAGACAGTGGTGAGCAGGAAGCTTTGCAGTGGGTATGTTTAAAGACAGACATACAGACACCACACACACACTACATTGAATACTGACAAGATATGACAACGAGTGATCCACATACTACATAAGGATTATTAAAAGTGCAGCAATAAATTTTAGTTGTGCTCAAGACCAAAAGCACTAAAGTATTTTAGAAAAAAAAATTAAGGTTAGAGATAGAGAAAAGAAAGAACATTATTATATTCCAAATGTGCACTCTGAATTGGGCTGAAGATTTACAACTTGGTATGAGTGAAGTTGCTCTTAAGGTCCTTTCTTTCGGTAGTGAGAATAGTGGAAGCTAAAGGGAGGGACAGGGTATTAATGAGGGAAATAGGTGATATTTTCTCATTATACAGAAATATATATTAATTTGATTAATAGAAAAAAGAATGGAAAATTGTAGTACAACATATATGTACAAGAGGAAATTAAGCAATGAATATCAATTTTAACAAACAAAAACAATGAACAAGAAATGCTTGACTGAATTATTTAACTATTTCTGAAATTCCATCTTCATTTACATGTTGGCTTTTGGGTCATGTATGTCTTCTGTCTTTGTCTTATTTTCAGTGGCTTCTCTGGGTATTGTAACATCACTCCTCAACTTACCAGCTCCATCTAATTAGAGCTGTGTTTGTGCTACTTAGTGTGCAGGGAACAGTTCTCTCGATGCTTATGGCATAAATGCCACGTAGGCTGTGTCTCCACGCATTAAGAAGCTTGTAACTTTTGCTTTGGGTTAGAAATATTTCAAAGACTTTAAGACAAAAATGCCATCTTTTCTATCCATTCAGATAGTTTAAACTTTTTGTCACCCCCTCCTTCATTTTACAGGGCTCTTCCATTCTGAAAAACTTCCTTTGCCATTTTCACCATTGATGAACGTCAGCGTTCTGTCATCTGAGGAAGGCATGTGTATTCTGCCTTCACTCTTGGTGGATAGCTTCCCTGCACATACAGCTTGTAGGTGACCTCTCATCTCTTTCAGCACTTAGTATTTTTATTTCTTCCTCCCTCCTCTTCCTTCATATTTTAAATGAGAAATTCAGTTATTATAATCGCTGTACCCCTAAATGTCACTTTCTCTATTTGCTTCCAAGAGGTTTTTCTTTTGGGTTTTTGTTTGTTTGTTTCGTTTTTGTTTTTGTTTGTTTGTTTGTTTTTGGTTTGGTTTGGTTTGTTTTTTTTTTCTCTCCCCTTTCTAAATTTTATCAGCTTAACCATGATGAATCCTGACACAGCATCTTTAGTTTATTCTCTTTCAATTTCATATGATTCTGGAGTAGAGGAGCATATAGTTGTTTTTAGGGGTTAGACTTTTTTCCTCAGATATGGAAAATTTGGGTCATTATTTCTTGAAATGTGTTTTCAGCTATAATCTGTTTTCTTCTTGTTCTAGGGATTTTATGACATGAAAGCCATACCTTTTGCTATTTCATGGGTTTCTGGGTCTCTGCTAATGTTTTCATCATCTCCTTCCCTTGCTTCTTGGGTTGAATAACTTACATTGATCCATCTTCCTACTCTCTGACTTGCTTCTTGGTCTGCTGAGCTTATCCAAGGAACTTACCTGTTGCAGATATTGTAATTTTAGTTCTAAAGCTTCTATTTTCTTCTTATTATAATTTTTATTTCTCTTCTGGGAACTCTTGTCTATTTAATCTCATAGAGCATATCTATAACAAAAGAATTAAAATTCCATCTACTAATTCCAGCATTCAGAGCATCTCAGGGCTGTTCTCTGTTGAGTGTCTTTCCCCTTAAGAATTGGTCATAGTTCCCTAGTTCTTTTATATCAGGACACTTGGACGCATCATGTCATAGCTGGGTGTGGAAGCATATACCAGTAATCCCAGCACTCAGAGGCTGAAGTAGGAGAGCACTGAGTTTAAAGCTACCCCAGGCTACCTCATGAGACCTGAGACGTCCTATTATAATATTCTGTCTTGAGGAGGTGGAAATGGAACTCCTGTGTGTTTTCAGAGAGTAAAATGTTTTAACCACATTGAGAAATAATTTGGCAATATCATATAAAGTAAAAATTATACGTACTACATGAAACAGCCCTTACCCCTGTGTGTTTACTTGCAATCACATGTTCTTACAAAGACTTCAACAGTGATGTTCATAGAAGCTCTGTTCATAAATAAACCTCACATGCTGGAAACAGCACAAATGTACACTGGAGTCACTGGACAAAGAAGATGTGGCATATCCATAGACTGGATTGTCGAAGAAACCGGTGCTGCACGATCAGTGGATGACTCTCAAAGCAATTATGTTCTTTGAAAGAACTAAAAAATGAATGGATAATCTGTGATTCCATTCACATAAAAACCTATAAAATGCAAACTACTTATATCAGCAAAAAGTAAAACAGTATTTACCAAAACCATGAGGGTAAACAGAAGAATAGACTAAAAAAAAAAAAAAAAAACACATGGAAACTTTCAAAAGTAGCAGGAAGGTTGGTTTGATTGATGAAGGGGTTTTACAAATGTATAAATACATCAAAACTGATATTATAGACTTATAAATGTGAAGCATATATTTATGTTTTGTGTGGATCTATTTATCAATGAGTTTGGCCTATGAGGACTCTACCACATTAACAAGTACAAAATGGAAAACAACAACAACAAAAGATGAAAAACATCACATCTGTAAGTCCTTACACTGTGAATGACTGACCTCATCCATCAAAAGACAAAAGACAAAACACAAATTTGTGTTTTCTCTGAAAATGAAATTCCAAGTTAGAAGATAAAGGCTGAATGCAAATAGAAAAACAGATATTGGGAAAAGAAAAGGAAAGTTGAATAACACATTTGAAAATCAGACAAGGTTGAAGAAAAAGGCAAAGATATCTTGCAATACTATGAGCACATCATTTATAAAGAAGATTTAGCAGCCAACAAAGAGGATAAGAATAAATATATAAATCCAAAGGCACTGGAAACCAGGGAATTTTAATGAAAATTCAAGTGTGATACAAAGACTCTATGCTCCTTTCAGAAATGGATGTATTTGCTAAACAAAACATGTGCAAATACCTAAAGGAAGCATAAACTGAGCAATGCAAATAACTATATTAGATACAGGGAAAACCATAATGCTCCAGAAAGAAAACATCCATTTTCTGTTTATGTCCAATAAACATTTACAAAAATTCATCTAATATTTGTGCAAATAAAAGTTTATTCAAGGAAGTTTCTTACAGGCTACATTTTCATTCCCAATAAATTACAAACAAATGGTAAAATATGGCTTGCATACTTACAGCAGGATTTCCTGAGGCAGAAATATCACCTGACATTGAAAGTTACATGACCTGAAGTTCCTAAGCAGAGAATCTGAGATCAAGTGTTACCTGAAATTCCTAACATCAGTGTGCCTTAGGTGCAGTCACCAGGTCCTCTGTGATTTCCCCCTTTAGTTACATAGCAATGATTCTACCCATTCACTCTACTGGTGTCATGAAAATTTTATAAGACGCTAAAACTTAAAACACAGCATTTTTCAAAGTACTGTGCAAACAGAAGGCTTCTGTGAGAAAACACACCCAAGTGTGCCAAGGGTACAAGGCCATCAGCTAGAGCCACAGAGCCTTGGAGGAAAAGACTTAAGAAATGGTCTCACTATTTTGGGTCTGTTTGTACATGTGTACAAGGATTGTTTGAACTAAACCAGAAGCTATCTCCAGTTGATAACTGCTCACAAATGAAAAATCAGTTCTCTCCAACAGAATCTCACTGAATATATAAACTACCCTAATGGCTGGCCCCATGGTCAGCAGTAGATAGCCAACACAAAACAAATTCCATACCATACTTGGGGATTCATTGCTTCATATTTTTTTTTTACATTACAGGGCCTTTGCACGTATATTATGATGTCCAGTTTTGTGTTTTTATGGGATTTCCATATGTACAACTGTATGTGTCTCTGCATGCAAAGGTGTTTCTTGTACTTTTTCTTTGGCTCTTTTTTCTTCTGTTTGTTTGTTTGTTTGTTTGTTTGTTTTATCCTATTATGGTTTGTTTGGTTTTGTTTTATCTTATTTTATTTTATGTTTTGATGATTGTTTTTTTAAACAAAAACAGAAAGGTCGTGGCTGCGGATGGGAGGGGAGATAGGAAACATTGGAGGAGTTGGGGGAGGAGAAACCATAAATGGATATGTTGTATGAAAAAAATCTATTTTTAATAAAAGAGAACTGGAAAATAAAGAAATCTATAGAAGCCATACATACTTCAGACAGTAGGAACTAAAGAAATCAACAATATTAACATGTTACTAACTTAACAACTAATGAGGTGAAAAAGTCCCTCTGATAGGAGCTACTTAAATATTTGATGACTAATAAATTAAATGTTAATTAAATACTTCAGTGATTTTCTCCTCTGACCAGCATATAATTAACATTTAATTTGTTATAAAATATTTAAAGTTATGAAATATCCTATGGCATCTAAGATGTCTGTCACCAAACTATCTTGGGACAATGTGCCAAGGGTACAAGAGGTCAGACTAGAAGTTAACTCTCATGGGAGGGAACATAAAGAGTACCTTTTGAAACTTTCTCACGTGAAGACATTGAGAATGAGATCAAGGGGATCTCATTTCCAACTGAATTTAGCCAAAAAATTCATCGCCCAGTGCTGCTAAGAAGTAAAGCAAGAACTAGCAGTGAGATGATCTTCCAGTGTAGACCTAGACTACTTCATTCATTAACATTGCAACACCATCCAGGGTAAATACGAAGCATCAGGAAAATGGAGCATTCTCCTTGGTCCTTGAACTTGAAACGCACCTAGAAGAACACACAGTAAAAGGAAGGAGATTGAACACTGGAGAGATAGCTCAGCAGTTAAGAGCGCTTGCTTCTCTTGCAGAGGACAAAGGTTAGGTTCCCACTATCACAAGGCAGTTCTCAGGTGTCTGGCATTCCAGAGGCAGAGGATCTAACACCCTCTCCTGGCTGCCACAGGTGCTGCATGCACATGGCGCACATGCATACATGTTCAGATAAAACACTCATACGCATAGAATAAAGATGAGAATGTTCAAAAGGGAAGCAGATTGGACAGTTATCCAGGAAAACAAGGGATGAGATGAAAGAAGGGTCCTACTCCTTATTTTCTCAGAAGTTCCACAGGGAAGTACACTTTCCCACCTGTTTGAAGCGGACTTTGGAAATCATATGAGTATCAATGAAAGTAGGAGCTGCCAACCAGGGCGGAGGAGCTTTTGGTTAACACAAAAGGGGGGGGTGGAGTCAGAAGAAAAAGCATGCACATTTTTAATCTTTAAATTAGGGTCACAAAGAGCTATCAGTGGACCAAGGATGACCTCCCTCATAGACAGTTCTCAGTAAAGTTCTGTGGTGACCTAGGCTAAAGACAATGCACCCAGAGAGGGTTCCTCTGCCACAATCTTACTACATCAAGAAGACAGGCGTGTATGCCGAGGGCCATGGGAGTATACAGCAGGTGACAACTAGTGTTTGACTCCTGATGGGGAGCCCCACCTGGCAAAACCATGGGGTCACTGGCTGAGGAAACCAGTTGTTTCTGTCTGTAACTTTCTCAGGTGCCACTGTTATGCCTGTGGTGATATTTTATCTGTGTACCTCTGTGGTGATATTGTGTTCCCCGATATATTGTGCACCCTAATAAGCTTATCTGGGGTCAGAGAACAGAACAGCCGCTAGATAGACATAGAGGCCAGAAAATGCTGGCACACACACACTTTTGATCCTAGCATTCCGTAGGCTCATCCGGATCTCTATGAGTTCAAAGCCACACTGGAAACCGCCAGGCATGGTGACTCACACCTTTAATCCCAGGAAGTGATGGCAGAAAGCAGAAAGGTACATAAGGTATGAGGACCAGGAACTAGAGCCCTTTAAGCATTTAGCTTTTAGCAGCAGTTCAGCTGAGATCCATTTGGATGAGGACAAAGAGGCTTCCAGTCTGAGGAAACAAGATCAGCTGAGGAATTGGCGAGGAAAGGTTGGCTGTGGCCTATTCTGTTTCCCTAATCATTCAGCGTTCTCCCCAATACCTGGCTCCAGCTTTGTTTTTATTAATAAGACCTTTTAAGTCATGCTACATCTCTCAATAAAGGTTATCTGAAGATCAGAAGAAAAACCCAGCCACTCTAGTAAACATAGAGGTCAGGCAATGATAGCACACTACTTTAATCCTATCATTCAGAAAGCAGAGATCAGTCTGGAACTCTGTGAGTTGAAGTCCACACTGGGAACAGAGCCAAACATGGTGGATTCCATACCCTTAATCCCAGCACTAACCATAAAGGTCTGGAGGTCTGTACATACATCGAAGACACTCCATATGGAGTTTATCTTCACCTTGGCAAAGATAGCCATTTGACAAGAAAACTGTTCTTGCCTGGACTGCTTGATTGACTGGATATTCAAGACCCATGGAAAGATGACCACTGAACTTTGCTTGACAAGATGGTCCTTCGGGTTTCTGCTTCACAGAGAAAACTGACAGACATTCTACAGGACACTGAAAAAAAATGACGGAGACTCTAGCCCTGTGAGCTGAAGACCGATGCCCCAACTTTACAAAGGAACATTAGATGACTGTCCAGGCTGTCATCTGTCTCTGTCTACCCTGCAAGACTCCCAAAAGTTACATACATCCTTCTCCCATTTCTCAGGTAATATTATATCCTTCTGAGGTCTTTGATGTGGTTGAAGACTAGATAGTTGTAATTTCCTCAGTTATGATAAAAGATAAGTTAGATATAAAACCTTAAACTCACAAATATAAGATAGATAGGACATCTTCTTTAATATTGTAACTGTAATTCTTGCTCGATAATTATTTTATTATATGTAATTTTACTATGTTAAAGTTAAACCTTCCTTTTAAAAAAAGAAGAAAAGGGAAATGCTGTGGATATCACCTCTATATAAATAAAACACTGATGCTGGGCAGGAAGAGGAAGAGATGTAGCTGGGCAGAGAAAGAAAATGGGATGACAGAACAGAAAAGCATATGGGCGTGGGTATACAGGAAGTAGGTCTCTTTGGCTGAGGATCTCCAAGTGGTGAGAACATGGCTGGCTTCTTTCTGCTTTTCTGATCCTTGGTTTTAACCCCAATATCAGGCTCCAGGCTTTTTTTTTTTTTTATTAATAAGACCATTTAGCACTTCATCTTACACTATGCCTCCCTAAATAAGAACAGGTGTGGGATGCTTTCCACAGCCCATTGCTAGTGTGTTTTTACATCTTTGGGCACACATATAGCTGTGGGTGTTCAGGAAAATGATTTCTGTTTAAGCTATATAATTTTGATGTACAGAAATAATACTGGAATATTTTACATTACTCAGACTAACATAGGATTCTCAGTCTCAAAGACATTTTACATATTTTGCAAAGACCTTAGAACTAGTCCAAAACAGACAAAGCTGCCCTACAGAGAATACACAAAGACTGATTCCCAAGTGTTGGTTATTGCTAAATCAAGGCCAGGCTGTCTACATCAAGACACAGTCCTTGCGGTAGCTCCCTCTCTGCATGTACCCGGACCACTCAAGATTCAGCCAATTGTTTAATGTCTGGGACCCCTCGTCAATTTAGAGTTACATGCATGGGTTAATGGGACATTACTAGCCTAAGAGAAACTATGTGACTTATCCTGTGTTTTGAGAATGGGTAGGGCTCTGAAAATGTAACTTATAATTGTCCAGATTTTGGCTATGGAAGAGAGCAGGATGTAGAGAGTGGCTGAGGAGGAGCAGCAAAGTGAGCAGGGCAACAGAAGGGGAGAGAGAGAGAGAGAGAGAGAGAGAGAGAGAGAGAGAGAGAGAGAGAGAGAGAGACGGAGGAGGGAGGAGGGAGGGAGGGAGGGAGGACAAAGGAAAAAGTAGAGAGAGAGAGCTGTGGAGACAGTGAAAGTGAATCAGAAAGATGCTGAGTAGAGAATGAGAAGGAATGAAGAGCTAATTAGGATGCTGGAGAGAGATTTTTCAGAAAGATTTTTTTTCAAGATGAAGAGAAAGTTACCATCAGAAAGCATCTGTGTTTATTTTCCCCTCAGATAAAAAAGGTCTAGTCCTCAGATAAGAATTTTTCCTAAACCCTCGCTACTCTGAGGTCTTCGTTTTGCTACCCTGGAGTAGATTGGGAGCTGGTCTCTCAGTCTGTGGTATGTGTACCAGTTTCAGCAACCATGACTTGGGGTACAGCCTCTTTCATCTTTCCATTATGCTCTTGTAGTGAGTTCTCAACTACAGCTCCAGTTCAGTGAGTCTAAGCATACATGCTCTATCAGAGATGAGCTCAATGTTGGCCTTTATAGAAATGGGGGTCAGAAGCTTTCCAAACTCCCAAATTTATATTATTGTAGACATTCAATGTAAAGCTATTGCTATCTAATGCTTAAAGAGATTCTTGCTCTGTTGTTAGCTCTACCAGGCTTAGGTACGCCCTTCTATGCAACACAGTGTATGCTAACAGGAAAATTTTATCCCACTTGGCAGTGATTGATTTAGAAGTAATCAGGAGCTTAGGTTTAGCCAAAGAAATGTGAGAAAAAGTCTACTGGGACCTCTCTCTGAAGAAACAGAACCCAGAAGTATTTGCCTTCACAATCATCCATACACAACTCTAGGGCATTTGCAGACATTTCATTATCAAGGATGTCATCATCCTGAAGAGGCAATATCACATTGGGGATAAATGGAAAGCATTAAGGAAGCTGCCCATTCCTGATGTTGGCCAACCACCGAGTTTTCCTACCCAGGGAATGCCCTGCTTCAAGATTTTTCATGCTGTTTGTCTTTATGACTTTTTGCTTACTTGGTTGATTTAAAAAAAAAAAAAAACAAACAAACAAAAAACTTCCCTTCCCAACATGCAGAATCTCTTTAATTTCCACAAGCCATTTTCCCCAATATTTGTACTTGTTTTAATTCCTATTCATTTTTTCCTAATGCATACATGCAGAACCTCTACATGCTCAATTCCTAGGCTTCTGACACTTAGTACCAATCAAGCCAAAACATCTTTGGTAGTCACTATTGTCAAATACTAGAATTGTGTTGGTAGTAAGGTTCAAGTGGCTATATATAAATATTCCCAAAATTTAATCGCAGTATAATTGATGATGTTCCTCCAGAGAGCAGTATTCCTAGGCCATCCTGCAACTCTACATAGAAGAGTATCTGTAATAGAAAGAACTATAGTATCTACCTTCTGTTTGTGTTTTGACCACCACTCAATTCTTGCTGACCAAAGCATTTCCACTCACTCCTACCAGCAAGTTCAGTGGTAGATACTCAAATGAACAGATCTGACCCTAACAGGAAGCATCTATAGACCTTTGGGACTGAAAATGGCTTCAGGAAATAGCATCATTTGATCCCTGTTATGAGCTCTAGTATGCCTGCCCGTTTGATATTCTCTATCCCTTCAACTTTGGCATAACTGTAAATACCATTCCTTTCCTTACATGGCAGACTGCCTGCATTGTTTTGCTTTCCAGGTATGCACGTTCATTCCCTTACCTAGTCCCGGACCTGGCCCACAGTTCTGGCTCCAGTCACCAAGTTCTACCATAGTTATTCATCTTCCACATCAGAAGAGCTTCTCCCCACATCCAAGTGTGTCAGACTTAGCAACAACACAGAGAAATATTGGAAAATGCATGCATGATATTGTGGGACACACTGTCCTGTGAATATAAGACAGGGCAAGTGACAAGTAATTTTCCAGTGGAAAGGTGATGAAGCAATAAAAGAGAATTAGAAAAGGATAATGGCAAATGCATCAAATAAAAATATATGCAGATATTCTCTGATGCACACAAAGCTATAAAACTCTATATTGGAGAATGGTCAACAGAATGAAAGGTTGAGAGGAGGAAAAATGAGGTTTTGGAAAGCATCATATGTCTTAGTCCATTCTGGCTACTACATAATACCATAGATTGGCTTATAAATAAAAGCACCTCGTTTCTCACAGTTCTACAGCCTAGGAAGCCCAAGATCAGGGCGTTGGCAGACTCTGAGACTGATGAAAACACATTTCCTACTTAATAATGATGCATTCTAACCATGTCTCCAGATGGGACAAGCTGGCTCTTCAGAATCACTCTCATTTAAATTTCAGTATATGAATTCTGGGGAAGGGCACATTCGAACACACCATCCTGAGGTGAGCAATTTCTCATTTGAGCTGAATCAGAATGGGTGCATGCTAGATGAGAACTGTGTTCACAGGAAGAACTCATATGATGCCTGCATATGACCCTCATCCTTAGGTGATCCCATGGAGCTGCCAAGAACTGTGAATTGTGTCTGCTGACATCAGATACCATGACAGCAAACAGCAGACCCACAGTCTGGTGATGTCTTAAATTCCATGAAACTACACAGAAGCATCAGGATTGTTGGTGATGGTTGAAAGATTGTTTAAAGAGTGTCAGTATTTTCTTGGTGGAACAGCTTTCAGCCAGGCCATAAATGCTCTGATGAGCCTAACAGTGGTAACCATTCTTTATAGCCCTAGACTGGCAGGCCACATCAACATCACCCATAATTATCATCCTCAGAGAAAAGAGTCCATTAATAATCTAGGCTGAAACCCTGTCTGAATGCTAATGAGAGGGTAGCCTTCTAGGATACTAATTAGGCGTGACACTTTTAGGGCAAGTTTGACTTTTCTTCCCAAGATTCTAGTCGAGACTGCATTAGATGTGAGTAAAATGTTGATTGGAATTTACAAAGTATCATGAAAAGTTGAAAAAGAAAAAGAGAAGTTAAGGAAAGTAAGCCTTGAAAGCAAATTAGGAAGAATTCAACACTGAAACACAAAAAGTTCGGTTACCTATGACTGAAGTGTCAGCTCTTCTCTGCCTGTCACTTGAAATTGAATAAAGCTGGTTCCATCTGTCTTTCCAGTGCACTGGGGACAGTTTAACCCTCTCTCCCAAGTTATTAAGAATCTCTAGGGTTTAAATACCAACGGCCTATCTGACTGTAGATCTCTCAAGCCATGAATATAACACTTGACCTGCATTCTTCCTTATGGCTGTTTTTGCCTCTCTCCTTGCCATTTGTGGTGGTTTCAATGAAAATGGCCCCCATAGGCCCATAGGGAGTGGCACTATTAGGAGGTGCGGCCTTGTTGGTGGAAGTCTGTCACTGGGGTGGACTTTGGGGTTTCAATTGCTCAAGCCAAATCCAATGGTTCTCTCTCCTGCTGCTGCCTGCCTATCTGGATGTAGAACTCTCAGCTCCCTCTCCAGCACTGTGTCTGCCTGTATGCTGCCATGCTTCCCACCATGATGATAATGGACCAAACTTCTGAACTGTAAGCCAGCCCCAATGAAATGTTTTCCTTATAAGAGTTGCCATGGTCATGTTGACTCTTCACAACAATAGAAACCCTAAGACAGCATTCAAAAGTATAGTCTTGAGACCTCAGGTATTGGTAACAGTTGGGGCTTGTTAGTGATGCAAGTGAGATTATGGGTCAACTTCAGACTTACTAGGTCCAAATCTGAGCATTGATCAGAAGCCTGGGGATGTGAACATATATGAAAGTGTAAGAAGTTCTTCCATACTCAACACAGACAACATAGCTCAGAAATTTGGTTACTCCTTTATTTAAAAACCAAACAAAAAATAAGAAGCAAAATTCACACAGAGTCCTACCTGACTTTCAATACTATTCAAATTATTCCACAAAATAGAAAAGGAAGGAATGTTTTCAGACTCTTTTATGAAGCTAGTACTACCCTGACACCAAAACCAGAAAAATATGCAGCACCACCAAAACAAAATTACAGACCAATGTCCTAGATGAAAACAGATGCAAAATATTCTAAATAAAATACTTGCAAATTAAATTCAAAAATCACATTAAAAAAATCATTCATCAGGATCCATTTGGCTTCATTCAGGGATGCAGGGATGGCTTAACATATGTTAATCATAAATTACCATAAAAACTGATTTAAATATAGAAATCATGTGGTCATTTCTATAGATGCAGAAAAGGCCTTCAACAAAATTTAACATACCTTCATGATAGAGTCAGGACATATCTCAAAATAATAGTGATGATGAACTATAGCCAACAATATACTAAACTGAGGTAAGTTTACAACACTCCTACTAAGTTCAAGAACAAAATGAGGATGTCCACTCTCTCCAGTGCTTAAAGTCCTAGCTAGAACAAAAGAAGAGAGGCAGAATTAAAAGGGATAAAAACAGGAAAGAAAGAAGTCAAAGTGTCTTTTTGCCAATGATATGATCCAGTTCCTAAGAGACTCAAGACTCCACCAAAAACCTCTTAGAGCAAAATGCTTTAACTAAAGTCGCAGGCTACAAAATTAATGCATAAAAATCAATATCCTTCCTATATACCAATGGCCAACATATTGAAAAAGAAATAATCACATTCACCTTAACCACAAAAAAAAAAAAATGCTAAGAAGTTAAACCCAATCAAATAAATGAAAAACCTATACAGTAAAAACAAAACACAAAGCAAAGCCTTTAAGACTCTAAAGAAAGAAACTGAGGAAAACACTAGATGAAGAGACTGTCTATGCTCATGAATCAGAAGAATCAATATTATAAAAAATGGCCATCCTACCAAAGACAAACTAAAATTTAGTAGAACTCCAATCAATATTCTAGGTATGTTCTTCACAGATACTTTTAAAAATCTTAAAATGTATATGGAAATACAAAATATCAAGGAAAGCCTAAACAATCCTGAACAAAAAGAGTGCTGTCAGAGGTATTACGAGATCTGATCTAAAGTTTTACTACAAAACCTTGGAAATAAAAACATGTACACATAGATCAATAGGATAGTATAAAGGATCCAGATATAAGTCTATGAAACTATGGCTCCTTGTGTGATAAAGGAGCCAAAGAGAGAAAAGAAAAGACAGCATCTTCAACACTGATGTTGGGAAACCTAGACTATGACAGTCTTAGAAGTATCAGGTCACAAAGCAAAATTCTCAGTATGTGATTACTTCATAGGAGTTGGTCAAGGAAGCCTCCAAGTCCCCCAGAACAATATAAGTTGCTGCATTCCTCTTAGTTACCTACAGAACTAGACAACAAAACCCTATTCCTGAAAACTCCACAAGTCTTAGATGTAGCACACAGAGAAATCATTGGAACTTAGCTGGAAGCTTCCTCCTACTGACTAGCTTTCTTAATGCCAGGGTTTATGATGCTAACGGGGGAACTAAAGGCATCAAAGGTCTTACCCAGCTATGAAGTCTATGAATTACACCACCAGGTGCTGGACAAGATGTGCTCATTGGTGTAATAGTGACATGACTATTGGAGGTAACCAACCACTCCCTAGTTGGATTTGAGGCCCGCTCCACAAGAAATCCACACCTAGTACTGTAAATCTGGTCAAAAAATTATGACTGAAAAGTTCTTGCAAGGGCCCTAGGGGAAAATGTATCACTACCACTTAACTAATTTTGCATAGTATCAAACCTCCTTCTAATGCTCAATGAGTAAACCCACAGATAAAAAGTACTCTCAGCCTTAATCAGATAAGCCTGTCTTTACAGTGAACAGAGGTGAATGAAAAGGCCCACATTGCACAAGGTATTGATAATAATGGATAATGGAGGGCTCAGCCCAAAATAAAACATTTGTACCACCCCTTTCAGGCTCAGGGAACATTACAGAAAAGGAGGGCAGAAAGAATGTAAAAGCAGGAAGAAAAGGAAGAAGGCTACAAAATGTGCTCATCTAAGCACAACACATGGTAGTCATGAACTCAAAGCAACTATACCTACTAGCAATGAGTTCATACGAGTCAGGCCACCCAATGGTCAGCTATGGATGGAGAAAGGGCTCATTGGGCCCATGCTGTGGGATAATGCTTTTGTACACTGGTTTAATAAAATGCTGATTTGCAAGTAGCGAGGCAGGATAAGCAGACAAGGAGAATTCTGGGAAGAGGAAGGCTGAGTCAGGAGTCACCAGCCAGACACAGAGGAAGCAAGATATGAAGGGAGAACTGAAAAATAAGGTACCAAGACACGTGGCTAAACATAGATAGAAATTATGGGTTAATTTAAATGTAAGATCTAGTCAATAATAAGCCTGAGTTAATGGCCATACAGTTTGTAATTAGTATTAAGCCTCTGTGTGTTTACTTGGGTCTGAACAGTTGTGGGAACATGGGACCATGGGAGCCAGGCAGGACCAGGAGAAAAACTTCAGCTACAGGCCCATCTACTTACTGTATAACTATTGGAAATTAGCAGATTATGGAAAGAGGGGAAGCATAGAAGCTAGTTTACTGGTGGCTTCACCAGACTCTAATGGATAATTTCAAACCCAAGGTCGTACAGACAGGCACTAAGTAAAGTGTGTGGTGCACAAAACAAACAGTCATGAGTATGGGGAAGAGGTTTGTAAGGAAGAAGAAAGGCTAGTAGAGGTGGGAGTAAAATAACAGAATGGGAGAGGTAACCAGAATGTATTACATATATGTATGGAATTGTCAAAGAATAAAAGTTATTACATATATATTATATTACATACATATTTATATCACATGTAATAAATGATATATTATAGTGTGATTACATTCACATTAATAATAGTATTCAGCAATGCTATACTTTACAATTACTTGTCACCCACAATGTATCCTTAAAAGTCTTTCGAACATCTTGACCTGCTCTTTGCCCACCCATCCTTCCAATCTCAAATCTCAACTGTTCTCATTTTATTCCACAAATTCATTCTCTTCTTCATCCTCAACCTGTGCTCACTTTTGCATCTACAAAAACCACATTCTCCCCCATTGGTGAAACAAAGGGTTCTCTCCTCTAGGCTCTCAACATTTAGTTCTCCAGGAAAACTCACAGAGACTTTGAAGTCTCCACTGCCATCCTTCATCCTCTCTTCTTTCATGTGTAGAAGGAATTGGCACAACTAGAGACATTTTTTTCCTCTGACAGGAAATACATCATTTCTACTCCAATTAAAAAGCAAAAAGTGCTATAGTCATTTTAGATTTTGAAACTTTTTTCATCTTGCCACATTCCTGAATTTCAATTACTCATTGTATAACAAGATAATAATAGCTTTGGTCATTCAAATCCACCATATGTGTCTAAACACTATATGTAACCCATTGCTTTCAAATGTTTTGCAAGAACTACAGGCAGAGAATAAAAATGATTCTGAGAACAGTTCTAATTGATTTCTCATTATTTGATTAGCCTGTTGTCAAGCCTCTATTTCAGACTCTAAACTCATGATTCTGGGCAAGGCAAACTATTACCCAATTCTTTAATTCTAGCCACTGGCCCTTAGGAAACATATTTCTGGGATTGGCTCCAGTCCCTAACTGGAAGTTACTAAGAAATTCTTGGCTGAAAGTAGGTGTTGCCTTGGGTTAGGACAACCAAAACAATTACTGATGATAAGGAGAATTATTGAAAATAGGGAGAAATAAAAGAGGTTCACCTGCCTCCATGTGGGGTGGAAGAGGAAACTAAAGAGAGAAGACATGGTCTGCTTGACTAACAACGCATCAAATTAATACAGTTTCTAAAGTAGGGGAGCAGCAGTCTCTAGTATATGCTAATCAACGCTGATCAATCGAAGATGTGACAAAATTGACCTTGAGTTCAAATGAATACAGCAAATACTGATTAATTTTTTTCAGTGTCTGCTTTGTGCCAAGCAATGTACAAAGCCCTAGGAAAGCACAAATTACAATAATCCCTGCTACCAAGAAGAATAGCCACAGAACAAAATTAATTTAAATATAATGCAGTAAGCCCTAAAATACGTTCATGCACAGGATCTTAGACCTCCACAGGTTTCTTTGTCTGCCTTAGGCAGTCAAGGAAGGCTACAGAAAAAGGTACAACCTGAAAAGACATTTTTCTGTTCAGCTCTAGCTTGGTATCCTATTATATCATATCCTTTCACCAAGTATGTTTGATTTCTAACATAAACAACAGAACCTTCCTGGAATCCTTGTGTCAGAGCTGTTAAATCAGTGGTGTCTAAGGAGACCACCAGCTGTGCTACAAATGTAAAGATCTGAATGTCAGATTCTGAGCATCTGATATAAACAATTTGAGGGGTAGTTATAGGGAAGAGTTTGAGATAAGGAAAACTCACCATTGATTGCTCAAATGAATGCATTCTGAGGGTGGTAAGGAACACACTATGGCTTAGACTGTGATATGAATTGAAGCTAATTTGGCTAAGCTGGTAATAGGGCTCACAAGTGCAAGATCCAGCCAACTGGTAATGATAATCACCCCTAAGGATATACCTTGTGATCACTGGTCTCCTTACATCATGTTGAGATTAAACTATGAGTGATTCTGAATAAGCATACCTGACAAAACCTGTGATTAATTTTGGTCTTGAAATTAAGCAATATTTTCATAGTGAATAGACTAAGTACCCTATCAAAATATTCATTTAAAAAAACTTAATCACCATTGTGGTGGTATTATAAGGGGAGAAGTTTGGGGAATAACATCATAAATCTTCTATCCTGATAAACTGATTTGTGCATTATGAAATGACTAGAGAGAAATATCATAGGGTCTTTTAGCCTTTTCACTCCCTTTATCATATGAGAATACAGTATTTACTCTTTCCACCATATGAGCGTGTAGCAAGAAGGCCTCATCAGACACTATATGATACTCATCTCTAGAAAGATGAGAAATCCATTTCTGTTGTTTATGAATTTCCTAGACTGTGGTATTTTGCTCTAGCAGCACAAGAAGACTCAGACACTGGCCATCAGGATCGTGTGTGTACACACGCTGTAGGATGTTCTCTATGCTATGAATGTGTTGTTCTGATTGATTGATAAATAAAACACTGACTGGCCAGTAGCCAGGCAGGAAGTACAGGATAGGCGGGACAGAGAGAGAGGAGAATTCTGGGAACAGGAAGGCTGAGGGGGGAGACACTGCCAGCCACAGCGATGAGAAACATGATGTAAAATGCCAGTAAGCCATGAGCCACGTGGCAAGGTATAGATTTATAGAAATGGGTTAATTTAAGATATAAGAACTAGATAACAAGAAGCCTGCCATGGCCATACAGTTTATAAGTAATATAAGTCTCTGTGTGTTTGATTGGGTCTGAGCAGCTGTGGGACTGGCAGGTGAGAGAGATTTATCCTGACCGTGGGCCAGGCAGGACCAAGAAAACTTCAACTACATACACATCATTCACTAAGATTTGTAACCACAACAAAGGTTGTGTTAGGAACACACGTAGCCTAAGCACAGGAATGAGCAGTTAGATATGCAGGCACAGAGAGCAGTAAGCATCTTATTGAATAAGAGGTTTATGAATAAATAAACCTAGCTTATTGCATTCTTCAGTCTTACACCATGTATATATTCATGTTTGGCTAGGGACAGAGAAAGGAAGAGGATGAAGAGGATGTTAATCAGTTTCCTGTGGCCATGATGAATACTTGAGAAAGCAATCCTAAAGAAAGATTTGCCAAGAAGCATGGTTTCAGAGATGTCAGTCCAGTCTATAGTCAACTTGCTCCATTTCTTTGAATGAACTGGAACATACTGATAATGAGGACATGTGGCAGAGGAAACTGTTTACCTCATGGCAGCCAGAAAGCAGAGAAAGACACTGGAAGGAGCCAAGGACAAGACATTCCCTTAAAAGTCAGACTTCCTAAATGACCTGCCTTTACCAACCAGGCCCCACCTTCTAATTTCCCCCAGCTTCCAAAAATCCATCGAAATGACCCATCCATAGAGTCGTCCACTCATTAGGTCAGAGCCCTCATGATACAATCTCCTTTCAATGATTGGACCCACCAGCTAACAGCCAAACCTTCTATACATGAGCCTCCTAGAAGAAGCTTCCTATCCAAACCACAAAGATAAAATCAGAGACTCATTTAGGGGATGACCAGAGGCCATTGAAAACAAATGTGGGACAGATGATACTCAGCAAAACAGGTCACGAATTCAATCTCCTGGTGGCCCATTGAACTACAGTAAGACTCAGTCACTGCCTTGAGCTGAGGTTCTTCCTGGAGAGACAAAAATCACAAATCTAACTAGGAGAGAGACGGAAAAGTCGAACACAAATGTCACTGTGGTACACACTTTAAAATGTGCATCTTAACCAATGAGTCCTTTCAAATAAGAGTGATGACACTAATACAGTAACACTTCCTAAATAATGTTTCGGCCACTATTCTAAGTGTTCCATGTTGGTAAATCCGCTGTGTTTTTGCAGTAATTTCAAATGCTGGGTGCTTTTATTATCCTTGTTTTGCATTAGAGAAATGGAGTTACTGGGATACAAGCTGTGAAGTCTTAGAAGATAGTGGGAGTGTTGTATCTACCATTTGTGCAGTTCTGTCCCTATCTGTCTTTGGGCAGATGAGAAATACAGCTCTTTGAAGGCGATAGCACTTAAGAAGAGTATTAGGAAGGATTTAAGATTAGCCTAGACAGGATCTTAAGAAAAGAAAGATGTTTCCAGAAATAGTGGAAAGTGCCAAGCAGTCAATGTAGTTCACATAGAACTCCTGGGTGAGGGAGAAAGCAGCATGACTCTTATTTCTCAAAAAATGGTTTGTGGGGAGAGAGAAGTCAGAAAATCTTCCAGAAGCTCACAGCTCTGCAAGATGCAAATTGGTAAGGTCCTGGGAAGAATACAGGCAGGGAGTGGGCACTTGGCTTCTCAATGGAGATCTACTGCCCAGCCACTCAGAATATAATTGAAGGACCGTCTTATAAGAAATATCAGATTATTATTGGATTGCATTCCAATAAACTAGAGTGCTCATTTGCCTCAGGATGAATGTTTTTAATTTTGGAATTTGCCCTGAATTGTTTATCACCAAAAAAATGTTTAAAACAGCAATATAGAGGCAACGGAAGATTTTGTGCACCATCAGGAGGAGCAGAGGATGAATAATTGAGTGGGGAAGCATCTCAAAGACCAGCAGGGGCTTGCTGGCCAGCAAAGAGGGGCAGGAGTGACTAACTGGACAGAAATGAATCTAAGATAGCATTGCATGGAGAGAAAAGGCTGGAGGTCCTGTTTCCTTTCAGACTCTCACAGGACTTGCGATGTGAGTAGTGGGTTTCTACATCACCCAACCAACAGCAACAGATGTGCTTTGGGCAGTAGATCTGGGGAAGAATGACTCCCAAAGGGTTAGATGTTGCCCCTCACTGAGGGCTTGAAACATACAGCCACACAGATGACGTAAAGAATATTACCATCGGTCACATGATGTACTTCGGCTACTTTGTGCAATTAATATGGATTGTATTTCGTTTCCAAATTCAATTGCTCATTAACTAACTCTTTGATAGGAAATTTCTTTAATTTTTGCCATGCTAAAGGGAGGAATCAAGCAATATTATAAATAGTCAATGAAATCAATGGCCTGGGAGTTTCCCGTAAAAGTATCCATAACACATTCATATTATATGATGTCTGAGATATTCTCCAGGAAATGTCCTAAATAGGGTCAGTATCTTCTGGCACAATCACATAAGGATTTTTCTTCCTGCTGAGACTAAATAGAAGTAATAGACAATGACCATGATCTGCTAGAAAGGTATGGCAGGGCTCTCTGCCTATCTCTGCCCTTTGAAGAGACTACACATCTGCCATGAGAGGGAAAATGCACCATTTTCAGATTCTTGCTAAGAGCCTGATCATATAACAATTACCCTCATTCTCGCCTTTGATATGTAAGTTTCTATAAATAAATTGTGAGAAGCTAAGCCTTCCATAAGCCAAAGAAAACAAAATCAAATTGTGACTGAGTGCCACTGTGAACCTACAGTTTTAACCCGGGACAGAGTAATAAAAGAAGTCAGCATCCCTACAGCCTTCTGCTAGAACTGTTGTACATTTTTCCCCTGAGTCTGCCCAGCAGAGGAGAGGGGAAGGCTGGAAACGCAGAGGCTATCTTTGTAAAAGCCTTTGGAAAGAGCATCTCAGCATGACAGTGAGAAACCATGTTGGTTCTCCCTGGGAATTAAGCAGCTGAACTATATGAATCTATAATTCCATGGAAGTGACAGCCTCATTGCTACAGAGGGTGAGAAGATTCAAAGGCAAAGTCCCTATTAATCCCTATGTGGTTTGCTACCAAGGGTGTGCTGTCAGCCCAAACACCATGGGGGCTGCTGGCTTGAATGCTCAAGCCATGCCCACATGCACTGCAGTGTGTCTGTGCCCCACTGTGACTCTAGAGCCTGACGATGCTTATTTCTCTCATCCTATTCTTTGAAGGACTGAATTTGCCTCGGCTGATGGTATATCCAAACACAAGGGCTAGGCAAAGTCACAGCTGTGGCTCATGTTTTAAAGATAGCACCAAAGATGCAGGTAGAGGTCAGGCCAAGTGGGAATCCCTCAAGACATAGCAATGAGCTGAGAAACAAGTGTAATAAACTGCTGAAAACCCAAGGTAAAAAACGTGAATGCTAAAATAATCCAGAGGTAAGGACATACTTGGGGTCAATTCCTAGGTGAAGGTTTTGGGATCCTGCAATATAATGGAAGCTTTTAGAGCCATTTTTATTTATTTTCCCATCTTTGGATCTACATGGTTTCCTCCTGAACACCATGCAACCAACAAGGAATCAATAAGGGGAAAGGAGGATTATATAGGTCACACCTGTTTCTGAGATTAACAGTAGCTGGTATCAGTTGTGTTCTCATAGTACCCAGCTATCAAACTAGACAGTGTACAGAATAAATGTTTATCAGTGGTTGGACTGGAGGCAATGTATGAGAGGAGGAAAGGAAATGATATAAGCCTCACAGCCTCTCTGGATTCCTAAATGGAGATCACTTCTGGGCTGCCATTCAGTCTGTGTGCTTCTGCAGACCTTCAGTGTGTTGTTGATGGAAGAGGCAAAGTTTGGAGACGAGGACATCACACGATCAAATCTATGGAGGGGTAGGATGTTGTGGGAATGTGGCCACTCAGTCTAGCGACCAAGGGAATGGAAAGGGTTGGCCCAATGGACATGGCCTTCTCGGAGGCTATGTGATGCTTGAAGAATGGAGGGGGAAGGGTCAAGTGGCCCCTTGGATTGGGGAAGGCTTCCTGACGCCATGGCTCAGTGGCCTGCTCCGGACCTTTCCCCATCCATCCCTGGTGGACAAAGAGGCAGCAGGGCTGCTTCATTCTGTATTCATGAGTGTGTTATATCCATTTCACCCTTCAATAAATAAGTCCTGATCCAAGACTTCCGTGAACTGCCATTTTAGTAGGAAGAAGGGAGCCTCACCGAAATGGAGGGGGAAAAAATCTGCTAAGTGATCTGCTTGCAAGAGTGAAGAAAGATTAAGTCATGTGTGCACAGGATTAGGCTAAGCAAGGAGCAGCTACTATGGATGAGACCCACAAAGCAAATGAAGACTGCTGAAGACACAGAGTCCCAAAAGACAGTGTTCCAGCCAGCCGATGTAAAGAAACCCTACCACACACTCAAGGAATCCAACTGGGACCACGCAAAAAAGCAAACAAGACTTGTTTTATTCTACCTATAGAATAAAGGCCACTACCAACTTACACAAATATAATAATGTGTTAGTCCCTTTTTGTCACTGTGACAAAATACCTGAGCAAAACAACATGCAGATTTATGACGCTTCAGTCTGTGGTCAACTGATCCCTTCCTTTCAGGACTCATGGTACCCTAGAGTGTCATGAAAGACAAAATGTGACAGAGCAAAGTGGCTCATCTCATGATGTATAGGAGACGGGGAGAAGGGAAGGAAGGACCTAGGAACAAGATGCATCCTTCAAAGATTTATCCCCAGTGACCTTCTCCTCCAAGCAGGCCCCGCCCCATAATAGGCCATTCATCATTCAAAAGCCTAGCAGCCAAGCCTGTAACAGGAATTTTTACATTTGAATCATAATGCATTGCTTAATGTTATGTTCCATTAAGTTCACCACCTAAAAGATTCTATTGTTCTTGTTGTTGCTGCTGCTGCTGTTTGTTTGTTTTGGAGACAGGGTCTCACTATGTAGACCAAGCTGGCCTTGAACTCACAGAGATCTACCTGCCTCTGCCTCCCAAGGGCTGGGATTAAGGGCGTGGGATACCAGACCTAGTCCTAAGCATTTCTTTAATTTCTTCTCACAAGTTGAAAGCTTAGCTGGGTGGGGTTTGGCCCTGAGATGTCCACTCCCTTTATTCCCTTTAACATTGGGCTTTTAATTTGTTTATCTCCTTAAAGACGGGACTTAGCTCCATTCCACTTCCTGGTGCCCCTTTTCTGCCCAAACTACACATTTTGCATTTTTCCTTGCTCAGCTTACCCCTATTCATTACAGATCTTCATAAGAGTGAAAACTAATAACCAAGCGACAGAGTCAATAATAGGCTGTTTTGAAAAAAAATCTCCTCAGCCAGTGCCATTAATCCAAAACTCTTCAATTTAGCCTCAGGTAGATTTTTTGGACAAGAGCAGAAAGCAACCATATTATTCTCCATAATATCACAAGAATGGTCTCTAGGTCATATACTAATACTGTTCTCCTCTGAAACTTCTTGAGTCAGGCATCATCAGAATCTACACTGCTCTCAGCACCACTATCCTCTCTATTCCTACTAGTACAGCCCATTAATCCCCACTTAAGATGTTCAACTGCTTCCCTAGTCCCAAGTCCCAAAGTCCACGTTATGCCAAAAAGAAATGTGGCCAGACCTACCACAGAAATAGCCTAGCCCCTGGCACCAACTCTGTCTTAGAGTTTCTATTGCTGCAAACAGACACCATGACTATGGCAACTCTTATAAAGGAAAGCATTGAATTGGGGCTAGCTTACACTTCCAGAGGTTTAGTCCATTGTCAGAATGGTAGGAAGTATGGCAGACGTGGTGCTGGAGAAGGAGCCGAAAGTTCCACATCTGGGTCAGCAGGCAGCAGGAAGAGAGAGAGACACTGGGCCTGGCTTGAGCTTCTGAAACTTCAAAGTCCACCCCCAGTGACACACTTCCTCCAAGAAGGCCACACATCCTAATCCTGTCAAGTGGTATCACTCCCTAATGACCAAGCATCCAAATATATGAGCCTATGGGGGCCATTCCCATTCAAACCATCACACCAACTGCCTTGTCTCCCTGGGCCTTCCCTCCTGCTGCTGAGTTGATTTCCCTCAGTTCTGTTGGTGATGATTCCTTTAATGATATCAGCGCCAGCATTTTCAGGTCTCTGATTGTGAGACCAAAATGAGCCATCTTAGAAATAAGACCAAAATGCTTTCACCCTAAAATTAAGGCCTAAGATTTCTCCTTTTGAGAACAGGCCAGAAGTTACTGAGACCAGTCAGTTCAGATTCCAGAAACCAGGAAGTGTAAAAGTACAGAGTCACAAGATAGTCACAAGGTAATGCCTGCCAGACTATGGAATGTCCTCTCCCTGGTTTCCAGGGTAACTGACCACAGAAATACCCCCACCTGAGGGCAGCCAATGAGAAATGGTGGCGGGCAACCACTCCCTTAGAAGTAATTTCTAGAAGTCCCTAGAAGCGAGCCAATCAGAATTGTACCCGTACCAGCACCCCTAAATGATGTAACCTTGTGACTTTTCCCTTTAAAAACTGAGCTTGCAGACAGGTGGGCGCTTCCTCCAGCCTCCACTGTGTTGGATGTATTGGACGAAGTCCCTGCCTAGGCTTGTATTGCTATTGGATATCCAGAATTAAACCTTGCTTTTGCATTCCGGCATGCTCGTCTTTGGTGGTCTCTCTGGGGGTCACAATCTGGGCACAACATGATGACTAAGGACCAGCAAGCAGCTCTTTAGGCATCATCCAGGTTTGGGGGACAGGTTAGGAGTGCTGAGGCATACAGACTCATGGTCCACGCACCTACTGGGCTCTCAACCTCACTGGTGTGAGACAGGTGTTGTTACTACTCCAGTGTAAGCCTGTTTACTAAATTATATGTGTATATATGTATATATAATTTAAATAATTATGTATATATGTATGTGTGTGTGCATATATTCATTTTGTGGGCTTTGTTTCTCTAGAAAACATCCACAAATCAATAGTACACAATACACAGTGGAAATTATTCACCATGAGTTAAGGATGCAGCCCTGTGTGCAACTATTAGCACTGGAAAGAATTTTTTTTTTTTTTTTTCTTTTTTTGCCATGAGACCTAACTAAGGAAATGTGATCTAAAACAACAAGAAAATCAATAGAAAGAGATTACAGATTCATAAACTCCAGAGACATTACAACTAGCAAACAACTGCAAAAATACCAAATATCTAAAGGTTTACTAGGATAGTGGATATATAGTGGACGACAGTACACAATATCTCAAGAGGTTAGTGGAACCCATGTAAAATAACTGAGTACAAATCCTATCACTTAAAACTGAGAAATGAAATGAAAAGTTAGCCGACGGGCCTAGCAGAGGCTGGACAGCAGAGAAGAAAAAACAATGAGTACATGAATGATACAATGAGAATTATCCAGAGTGGAGCTAGGGAGTGGGTGGAAAACACTGGAAGGGGTGGGGTGGGGGAGAGATAGACAAGCTCAACCACTAGGGGCCAGTATTCAGAGTCTAATAAATAAAAGATTGGATTTCCAGGGGGTGATATGAGAAATACTGGAATTATTTTAAAGGTTTTTAAAGCCATAGCAGAAAAAAAAAATCCAAAATTGGCCAAGATTGTCAGTTCAGAGATTAAAGAAGCTCACCATGTTACAACCAGAATAAACACAAAGAAAACAAAACTCATGTTTATCGTAGTTGAACAGCTGCTAGAAGTCAATAATTTAAAAAAAAAAATGCTAGAATTACCACTGGCTTCTCATCAGGAATAACATAAACCAGAAGCTTAATAGAAGGCATCTCTAAAATGCCAGAAGTATAAAAAGTCATTGTCAACCTAGAATTCCATATGTACTGAAAATATTCTTCATAAATAATGGCAAAATATTCACATTTTCAGATAAACAAAAGCCTAGAGACTCATTGCCAACAGGTCTAGCCAATAAGGCTATTCTCTGAATTAAGATTAAATACAAATTATAACGTAGGACTGAGAGGTGGCCCAGTGGGTAAAGGCACTGGTCAACAAGCCTGGCATGATTTCAATCCCAGAACCAACAGAGTGGGAGAAAAGAATCAACTTGTCAGGTTTGTCCTTTGGCCTCCACATGTACACCAGAGCATGCACAAAATAAATGTGAAAAGTTTAAATTAAATTTAAAATTTTTTAGATTATAAAATATTAATGAAAGACACTAAAGTAGATATGACACACTATTCCTGAAAAAGAAAACCCAACATTATGAAGATCTTCGTTCAGTGGTAATCCATAAATGTAATGCAACCCTATCAAAGATACAGTGAGATTATTTTCTGCATACAGACACCTTAATTATAAAGTTTGCTTGGAAGCATAAACAGAAAAAAAAACAACTATGAAGTCCTGATAAAAGAAGAGCAAAGAGGGAATATGCTAGTCAGCAAAATATCAAGATTTATCACAATCCTTTAAAATTTAAGTACCAAGGCTGAGGTGTAGCACAGTGGAAGATCTCCTGCCTTCCATATACAAGGCCCTGGATTGTATATGGAAGCACCAAAAGCACTTGATGATATCTGCATGGTAGTAGAGACGCAAAGGAGGTCTAGAAATATTCCAACGTACATAAGACAATCTGATACATGAAAAGGTGGCACACTAAATCTGATGGAAATGGTGGCTTTTTAATAACTCATCTTCAGATAACTAGACAGCCATGGTAAAAAGAAAATAAAATGTAATTCATTCTTCCACAATCCACCAAGATAATTTTGCTAATACATTACAGATATCTGTGTGAAAAAATCAACACCATATTAAAAACTAAAAGAAAAACTGGGTATATTCCTACATAAACTGAGGAGGGGAGAGGATCTTCCTATGGGGTTTAAATTTCAGATGCAATAATGAGAGAGAATAACCTCTTTGACTACAAAGAATAAAAAGGAGGAGGAATAGGAAAACTTGTCTTTTAAAAAGCATAAAACTGAAGTGCAAAGGAACAAACAGAAAAAAATACTATGTAGACATTTAAACGGATAGTCTCTGTGGTGGTTTGAATATGGCCCCCACAGGCTCATATATTTGAATGCTTAGTCATTAGGGAGTGGAGCTACTTAGCAAGGATTAGAAACTATGGCCTTGCTGGAGTGGGTGTGGCCTCGCTGGAGTGGGTGTGGCCTCACTGGAGTGGGTGTGGCCTTGTTGGAGGAAGTGCCTCACTGAGCTTGGGCTTTGGAGTTTCAATCGCTCAAGCCACATCCAGTAGTTTTCTCTCTTCCTGCTGTCTGCAGATCCAGATGTAAAACTCCAGCACCATGTCTGCCTGTGTGCCATCATGCTTTCTGCTATGATGATAATGGACTAACCCTCTGAAACTTTAAGCCAGCCCCAAGTAAATGGTCATGGTGTCTCTTCACAGCAATAGAACACTGACTAAGACAGTCTTCATAGTATATAAGGATTTCTAAAAACTTCTAGAAGAGGCTGGAAAGGTAGCTCAGCTTTTACGTATACACTGTTATGTATAAACTGCTCTTATTGAGGATCCAGTTTAATGATCAACATCCACTTCAGTCAGGTCACTATGGCCCTTAACTCCAGCTCCAAGGGATCCCATACCCTCTTCTAGATTCGGCAAGCAACTGTATTCACCCATGAACAAACACAACACACACACACACACACACACACACACACACACACACACACACACACACACAGATTTTAAAAATGTTCACGGTGGAAATTATTTCATATATATGCACATGATAAAAAAAAAAATCAGTACCCTGTTTCTGATTATAAAAACACAACAAATTATGGCTCATGAGTTTCAGGTTATGCTGACTACAAAGTAAGACCTTATGAGGAAAAATAAATGAACAACAGAAATCCCACCGAGTCATCACTGTTTCTCACTTCAGTCCCAGCAAACCTCATGAGTTTGCTGTGATCAGGCAGCAGTGAAACATAAATTCCCAGCTTGTAGGGAGGGAAAAACTGGGCTGTTAGTAAGATCACATGTTCGTTAGGCCAGACTGTGTTCTCTTAACTCCAGTTAGTGATACTCTTAATTCTCTTTTTACCTAGAAACAGTTTTCAAGACTCATTTCATAACTGGGTAAAACTGGGGCTGAGCTGTTCCTCCCTTCCTGTATTGCTAAGTGGGGGTGACAGCATCTTTGACTTGCCATTTGGGGTAGGGAAGATGCTCAGTGCTCAGTTCAGTAGTCTGTGCCCAGCAGGACTTTTGGAGCTGACTTTCAGGACATAGACTTCTGCTAACCAAGAACTTAACCAAGAACTCCAGGAGAACCATGAAAACAGACCCTGAATTTTTAACCAAGGACCCTAGGTGGCTCTGGGCTGACGGAAGATTAAGATGGGAAATGATAAAAAGGTGTTTTGTATATGGGGTCTGCAAACGATGGTCTGTGGGCCAAATCTAACCAGTTCCTACTTTTTTTTTTTTTTTTTTTTTTTTTTTTTTGTAAATAGCTCTTTATTGGCCCACAACCATGCTTATTCATTTCCCAGTGTGTATGGCTATATTAAAAGCTATAGCGTCTGAGATGGGCAGTTGCAATAGAAAACTGGCCCACGGAGCTAAAACGGTTTTCTTTGGTCCTTTACAGAAAGAGGGAAAAAAAGTAAAAAATGCCAGAGGCTGCCCTAACGTAGAAAGAGACTTGAACTTTGCAAAACTCGGAGCGAATTTAGTTCTGTGAGCGGGTTCTGACAAATTGCTCCTCCTGCTATCATCCTGATGAGCAACAAAAGGTCAGCCGAGTCTCGGAGGTGGCTGCGATCCTAGGATGAAAGCCGAGCCATCTGAGCTGCAGGTCCTGGGAGCAAGAGTCTACCAAGGCACTAGTCGCAGTGTCAGGACCCAGGATGAGCTGCCAAGCTCATAACAAGTTGTGTCACATGGAGATTGGCCCTGGGGCATAGTAACCTTAGAACTCCGAGCACACTGGGAGAGTTATCTTAACCACTGCATCTGCTTGTGATAAGCCTTGCAAAGAAATCCCATTCTCTGCAAAGCACTGTGCTTTTAAGTCTATCCCAGAGAAAACAAATCACAAGACCCGTAGACCTGGTAACGGTGGAAGAAGAGAACCCTGGGAAGCAGATGCCTCCGATGGGGGTGAACTGGAGCTCAACTCTTTCTTCGAGCCCCATGACCACCGAGGCAGAAAAGTCCTTTTCCTTTATATTCGCTATAGTAGCATCGAGGCTGACTCTCCTACGCACTCAGCACAGACGCTCGCTGGCCCAGGATCCCAGCGCCTCTTGACCTCTGGACACACCTTGTCTGCTCAGAGGACCCGGGACAACTGTTCTCCTTGTGGTCCCAACCACACGTTGGCACACACTAATGAGTCTGCCCCTGAAGGAAGGAAGGGCTGGCCTGCGGGGCCACCAGGAAGCTACTGCCACACTCTGCTGAAACCACCACCTGCTTCTTTGGCCCGACTCACACAGTGGCTATGTCTCTCCACTAAAAATGTTCACTGGTCTGTGGTCAGTGAGCTCTGAAATTAGCCAGCAGGTTTCTGCCCTCTCATTGGCTTAGGCCGGACCTTCTGGGCATTTTGCACTTAACACGACAACTTGACTTTTTCATTAATTCACAGCCACTTTTTGGACTCCCTTGCTCCAACTGCAGAAGCACCCGGCCTCTTCGAAGCACGAATGCCTTGTCGCCTTCCATTTTCCCCGTCCTACTATCCCACACCGAGGGGCAAACATGCTGATTTTCATTCTGCTCCATCGCACTCCTGGATGGCTTGAGGAGCTATGAGCTCGGTACTCTAGAACTAATCCATTCTTGGAGTGCACTGCCCCCTTGTGGATTGCAGTGGGGATCCATGTGGGTCCTAGGCACTGGGAGCGCAAGCCGAGGAACAAACCCCCTGGCTGCTAAAACCGAGTCCCCAATCTTTGGTTTAGGGGCGATAACCAAGAACTACATTTCCCCTCGGACCCGTAAGTGGAAAAATGTCACTGGTATAAGGATAGATAGTGAGGAACTGAAAGTTCAGATAGCAAAGGTTCTCCCTTGTGGAGGGCACCTTCAGGTTTATTGTTCTAGTGCGTGCGTGCGTGCGTGCGTGCGTGCGTGCGTGCGTGCGTGCGTGCGTGCGTGTGTGTGTGTGTGTGTGTGTGTGTGTGTGTGTCTTCCCTCAGCCAATCCTCACATAACAACCAGCCCACATCTCTCAGCCTCTCTGTACCATTCATCCTCAACTCTGGAGGGAGGGCCTCCTCTGCCTCACAAGCTTGAAAAAAAAAAGGAATAGATTTATTTTATTGTATTTATTTATTTATTTATTTATTTAGGTTTTTTGTTGTTTTTTTTTTTCTTTTTGTTTTTTTGAGACAGGGTTTCTCTGTGTAGCTTTGCGCCTTTCCTGGAGCTCACTTGGTAGCCCAGGCTGGCCTCGAACTCACAGAGATCCGCCTGCCTCTGCCTCCGGAGTGCTGGGATTAAAGACGTGCGCCACCACCGCCACTGCCACCCAGCTGAAAATTATTTTTTTTGAAGCCAAAATCCTACTAGTGAAAATTCTAGAGCCCGGTTCTGCCAGACAGAGCCACTTCCTGTTCACAGCAGAGTTCTCTAGTGGGTCATTATCACGCTCCAAGCACCTGAACGTCACTCTAGTGGGCTGACCTTGGCCCCCAGCCATCCCTTCTCAGCTCACCATGACCGCCTGTTATCTATCCTTCCTCTGCCTCGCCGCTCTCTGCCATGCCTGCCCAGCGCCAATACAGAGTTTCTCACCGTACAGGTCCCAGCATCCCAACTGGGTTCCATCCATGGACTAAATTAGGCCCCTCAAGTTCCTGTGCTGATGTCCTACCCGCTCCCACCCACGCACCCAAGGGGTTGTATTTGAAGACAGGGCTTTGAAGAGATACTTAAGGTTAAATGAGCTCTTTAGGGTGTGGCCCTAATCTGGTAGGAAGGAAATCTAAGAAAAGATAGCAGAGACGTCTGTCTCCCAGGACACGTAAGGAAAGGTATGGAGAAAGCAGCCGTCCATAAGCCTAGAAGAACGACCTCACCGAAAGGCCCCTTCAAAGCGGCCTGGTCTGTGGAATTTTGTCTTGTCAGGTCTACCCGCCTAAAGGACGGAGTTGCACTGTCTCTGGCTTCTACCACTAAACACTCCCTTTGAGGCCGAGCCTCCACTGTGGCTTCCCTTGGAGGCTGAGGCACCCCTGAGGACCTGAAGTCCAAGTGATATGGGGAAGGAGCATGAGGCGTGTGTTTGAAACCATCCACCTTTCCCGTCCACCCAGCCCCCGTGGGGTATTAGTTATTACTTCCCTATGCCCCTGTAGGCAACAGGCCTGGCAGAGCAGCCCAGAGCCTTTCCTCAGAGCCAGACCTGTGCTAGCTTCCCAGTGATTGCTGCTCCGTTAAGGCTCTCTTTTCCTGCGTGCTTGAGCAGTGCCCAGTGCAGCTTTCCGGGCCGAACCCTTAAGATGTCCTTTAGTCCTTCTTCCTCCGCCTCACTGAGGTCAGTCTTTGCCGCTTTTCTCTCTCCATCACTGCCTTTCCACTCTTACCCTTGGAAACTACTCCTGTCTCGAGGTTATTCAATATGGACTTTTTCCCTCCAGATTTTTAACTCGACACGTAATCGATCAAGTGGAATCTGCCTCTTTTGTATTTAAACATATAAGCAAATGAAAATCTGCTTCTGGATTACACCGTTTTTTCCCCCCCAGATCACACCAAACAGCGCCGCTAGCAGACATTCGCTGGTGCCACAAGGGGGCAGTGCAGTCAAGCCGATCGGCTCACCCAAGGGATTATGAAGAGACAGAGGGGAGGCTAGCAGTTTGCAGAACTTGTGCCCTGTCCTGGGGAACAGTGTGTCAGACAAAATGCATGGAAGAGAATGGTGGTGAATCGGTTTTCATAGCTGTGAAATGATCTGTCACCCAGCAGGGCACCTTTAAGTTCATCCTGTCTCAAAAACCCGTTTGTTTTGATTGAAAATCAGGAGGCAAGGAAGATCTAGATAGATGGATTTTGGGTACGGAGGAGCAGAGGGACTGGAGAATTGGTTTTAAACATATTGAGGGTGTGGTGGTCGCGTGGCAAAATAGCTATACCTAGCTGACATTAGGAGATTTGTGCCCAGAGTTCATAAATGAAAAATGAAGAGAGAGAGAGAGAGAGAGAGAGAGAGAGAGAGAGAGAGAGAGAGAGAGAGAATTTGAGAGGTCATAGAAGCTGCATACCTTGAGAACATTCTGTGGTCCCAGCCCAATAATGTATACCGGCATATGTGCCCCCCTACTCTGTCTTCCTAATTCTGTTATTAGCAGGTGGCTAACAAAAGTTCACTTTAAATCAGAATCAGTAAAAGGGTAATTTAACCGACTCTCCCATCTGAAGTCTAGACAGCATTAAACAGTAGAAATACAGTGTCAGACATACACATTTAAACATTGGTAGTAGACATGTATTTTTGAAAGTTAAAATAGCAGGGCAAGATTTATTTTCATAATTCATTGAATCCAACATATTCCAAATTATTCTACTTCAGCCTTGTTACTGGCTGGTTTTCTGTGTCAGCCTGACACAAGCTAGAGTCATCAGAGGAAGGAGCCTCAGTTGAGGAAATGCCTCCATAAAATCCAGCTGTAAGGCATTGTCTCATTTAGTGATCAATGGGATAGGGCCCCAGCCCATGGTGGGTGATGCCTTCCCTGAGCTGTTGGACCTGGATTCTCTAAGAAGGTGGGCTGAGCAAGTCATAGGAAGCAAGCCAGTAAGCAGCAACCCTCCATGACCTCTGCATCAGCTCCTGTCTCCAGGATCCTGCCCTGTCTGAGTTCCTGTCCTGACTTCCTCAGGGATGAACAGCAATGCTGAACTGTAAGCCAAATAATCCTTTCCTCCCAGACTTGCTTTTCAGTCATGGTATTTCGTCACAGCAATAGAAACCCTAACTAAGACAAGCATATAATTAAAATGTTAAGACTGCTGAGACCTGTTTTACATTGCGTTTACACGCGGCACACAGAATACCTTAGTGTGGGCTATGCTGTGGTTCAGAGAGTCAGTTTTTCCCAACTGTCCTACACTAAAGGTCCTGGGGCATTGCAGTTGGAAGCTGGGTAGATGATTTAGGAGGCAGAGCCTAGCAAAGTGAATTAGAGCACTAGGGATACACCCTTGGAAGAGCTATTGAGTCAGGACCTCAACCCCACCCCAGGTTTCCCATGATGTGAGCAGTTTCTCTTCACCACAAGCTCTCTGTCGTAACATTCTACCTTGCCACAGATCCCAAAGTGATGGAGCCCACTGACTAGGCACGGAAACTCTAAGCCGAAGTACGTTTTTCATCCTCTCAAGTCAGTGGTTCTCCACCTATGGGTCGTGACCCCTCTGGGAGTCACATATCAGATAATACCCTGCATAGTAGGTATTTAAATTATGGTTCATGCCAGTAGCAAAATTACAGTTATGAAGTGACAACGGAAAAAATGTTATGATTGGGGGTCATCACAACATGAGGAACTGTACTAAAGAGTCGCAGCATGAGGAAGGTTGAAAACCACTGCTTTCAGTTGATATTTTAACACAGGGGAAAAAAAGCTGATTGATAGAGATCCGGCTAGCTCAGTTGGTAGAGCATGAGACTCTTAATCTCAGGGTCGTGGGTTCATGCCCCACGTTGGGCGCCAGATATTGGAGAAATTATTTTGGCCACTCCACGTAGTTAAAAGGATATTAATTTAATGGCGTAACTCACAAATTAAGTAATGGGTAGGTCGCAGGGTCTGGGGAAGGTGTAATGCAGTCCAGCGGTGTTCTCTGGAGCTCTGCACAGTCAATCTGCACCGGTCAGCGTCCCGGCACCGAGAGAGCGCCCAGAGCGAGCGCTGGCCCATCCAGCTCTCGGGTCCCCAGGTGCCTCCCCTCGCCCCGCCTCGTAGGCGTGACAGTTGCCAGAGTCTCAATGGGGGTTGGAACTTCCAGAACCAAGCTGGAATGGCTACCCACTACAGTTGACCTAGAAGCCACATGTGTTGGTGGCAACCTCATTGGACAACACAGTGTTGGGGATCCTCCCTGGAACTGCCCTCTCCAAACCCTGCCCCTGAGGAAGCCCACCAGCTGCGGCTCCACCCCCGGAGGGTACTTAACTTCTCCTCGCGGTTCCCCTCATGGCTTCTCCTCGTCCCCTGTGACCACCCAGGAATGCTCTGCTCAGATTAAACCTGGATTATTAATTGCCCTGATCTGATTTACTGCATCTATGGATAGGCTTGATATTGGGGTAGAGAAAGTTTTCACACAGATCTAACTCACCAAAACAGGTGATCCAGGAATCAAACTGTATAGCCTGGATTCTCTCCCTTTTTTTTTTTTTTTTTCTTTGTGTCTTGGGCTCATCCTTTTGAAAAGAACAGATATAACTTTATTTGTCAGAGAACACGGCCCCCAGGTAATCTAAATTTTATTAGGTTTAACATTCACAGTGGGGGCGGGGGGATGTCAGCTGGTAGCTGTGATTGGTCCTGCTGATGTCACAGGATCCCCTTGAGTCACGCCCTCAGACTAGGAGAATGGAATCAGCCTTGACCCACATCATGTTCACTAGTACTAATAAACAAAGCCCAGGCTTGGTCCCAGATCTGCTCTGGATGTGGGAATTGAGGGAACTGATCAGCCTCACCTGAGCCACATGATCCTGGAAGATGGTTTTCAAAGGAACGGATGCAGCAGAAATCACATATATCCATTTACCTACCATTCTGCACAGGCCCAGGGTCAGGAGTTTAGAAAGGTCAGTGTTAACAGCTGCCCACCCCATCTGAGCTCAAGGAACCGTTCCTCCCTTTCTTCCCACATCATCATCTTTGTGTTACAGGAGTCAAACTCCCACTGGATTTCCACTCCCAAATCTGCAAGGGCCAGGTCTCCCTGACACTGATAAGCAGCCAGCGTGAGGCCATCTAACACTGTACTGCCATCAGGCCCCTTGGGTTTGACTTGGATTTGTTTGTTTTGTTTTTTCCATGAAGTCTATAGCACACATTTGCTGGAGGCTCAGGACCAGGACACTCTGATTCGACAGTCCCATTTCACTAGTATTGCCTTTGAGGAATGATTTCTGCCTAAGAGCTTTCTCCTGGTGTCAAACTCAGGTAGCAATAGCATTGAAAGAGCAACCAGCAGAGAATCCAGAGTCTAAGGATGCAGACTCTTGAGCCATTCTGAAGCTGGGGTTCAAATCCCAGCTCTGACTCTTAATCACTGTGATGTTGGGCAAGTTAGTGGACCTTTCTATGTCTTGATTTCAACATACTCAAGCTATGGACCTAATTATCAGGCATGTGGTATAAATTAAATATGTAAGTGTTTATAAAATGCTTTGTGAGAGCCTCTAAGTTTACATTATGAAAGCGGGGGTGGGAGAGGGCAGAGCCATCACGACTGTCATGGAATAAGGCTTTCAGCACAGAGACCAGACCTTCTGCAAGTGTGAGAAACCTGGGAAGCACAAGTCTGCAAAGGGAGGCATGGGTGAAAGGAGGCTGGTGATCAAGGACCACAAAGGAGAACTGACTGAGAAGGACTTCCTCCATGTCTGCTGGCAGCTGGGAGTGATGGCTGAGAAGAGCATGCAGTGGTGAAGAAGAGCAAAGTGGTCGAAGCAGAAAGCGAGGAAAACTGGAACTCACAGCAGTCCCTCATAGCTAAACCCACCCACGGAAAGAAGCTGAAGTCTTCACAGAGATGCGCATGTGCCTGGCACAAGATTCAAAGAGGTTGATGAGGGTATAGTGGAGACAGGACAGATGATGTGGTAACCACTGGACTCCCCCCCAAATGAAATCAGATAAACGGGCATAATGGTACCTGGAACCCCAGCACTCAGGAAGCTGAGGCATAAGGACTGTGAGTTGGAGGTCAGTTTGAGCTACATGGTGTACCTGTCTTTAACAACAACAAAATAGAAATCAGGCAACCAACAACAGTGTACACCATGGTGACCTCCAAAGTTCTACACACCCGCTTTCTGAGCACAAAGAGTTGTGTTGTTTTAACTAGAACCACAGCATAAATATAGAATCCTGAAAGAAATTGTCATAGTTGAAAACCATCCTTAATATTATTATTGCTACCACCATTGTGTGTGGGGTTTTTCTTCTTCTTCTTTTTTTTTTTGCAGATATTATTTATTTCTAATATTACAAACACTTAGCCAAGTTGCCTAAAGTCAAGTAGGTGTTGTGAGACTCTGGGCTGCTGCTCAGTTGGGCTCCCTGACTTATCCCATTCTGGGCACCCCATTCTGCTAATCCCCTCCTGTGCCACATGATGGCAGCATAGCGAATAGTGTGAGCGTTCACCAATATTCACGAACTTGAGTTTGTGTCCATTAAACAAGAATTGGCGTTCTGTGGTTCTCACCACTAGGTACTATTGTGAGCCACAGTTTGAAAACAGGCTAAATCAAGCTATGGTTACCATATAGTGAAATATTCCTTAGCTATAAAAATATTTGAAATAATAACCCCATGAAATATGTGTGTAGTAGTATAATAATCAAGATGTCACTTGTCTCTAGAGCCTAGTTTTAGTGCTCTTTAAATTGGTATAGTTTTCTGGGGTCATTCTAAATAGATAGAGTGCTTCAGTGTGCCTAATATTTCTTTTACATTTTATTTATTTATTTATTTATTTATTTATTTATTTCACATCCTGGACTCAGTTTCCCCTCCCTCTGCTCCTCTCAGTCCCTCCCCACAACTTCCCCTCCTGTTCCCACCCTCCCAATCCACTGTTCCTCCGTTTCCATTTAGGAAAGGCAGGTATCCCATGAGCGTATCAATAAAACGTGTCTAATATTTCTATGCTGCAATTTATTGCAGGGAGCAGATGAGAAAGAGCCTAAGATGCAGACAGTCTGAGAGTCCCAGGTAACCTTGAGTTAATCATGTAGTCATCTGATTCTTTACACATTTATTGGCAATAAATTCTACGTTCTCAGTGCTCAACATGGAAAAAGTGGCCCCAACCTATGAGGAGGAGGCAAACAGCTCACCAAATGAGCATACCCGCATTGCAGATGATGGACATGGGATGTGCTAAGGGATGAGATGGGAGGGGAGAAAGTTCCATTAGAAGGGGGATTCCCCGAGCTGAGATTAAGAATGTATTCACCTCAAGAGGTCAAGGGGGGAAGGAAGAACTCTCCTGATGGGAGGCCAGGGACACAGGCAGGGAGTAAATGCTGGGCCATGCAGAAGGTCCTGTTTAATTGGAACAAAAGGTAGGGTAGGGTGAGGACAGGGTTGAGCAGTGAGGCTAGAAAACTGAGCATAGGTGAAATCATGGAGGGCTTCTTGGGCCAAGAAGCCTAGACTCTTCGTGTCGCAGATTCTTAACACAGGTTGTGCTAAGAATCTAAAAGTTACAGTGCCCACCACACCCCCAGTAACACTGATTAGTTGGCCTTTGGTGAGGGGCACCTCTTTCTGTAGGCAAGAAGGGGTAATTAGAAAGTGCAATACACAAAGGTGCAATAACATATCTTCTTCAACCAGTGCGTGGGGAGCGTGGTCTGAATGAGAGAGCTTACTGGCAGGGAGAGCAGTTGAAAAGCACACAGAGATGATCCAGGTGAAGAGGCAAAGGCAAAAGCTGAAAGGAAAGCAGCTGGGCTGGAGAAAGGAGGCTACTGAAAGGTCAGGTGTACAGCGAGGGGTCTATATGTCGGCAGTGTTGGTAAATAAGCAAGTGAAGTAAAAAGACAGATTTCTGTACTAACAGAATCCCAGTGGGTGGATAGTAATACTCCATCCTCCACTTCTCCACCCTCTCCATGTTCCAGGAGATGGCTCTTCTAAGCAGTTTCTCCTTCTGGATCCACACTAGGGTGTGGGCACAGGAAGAGGGACATGGAGTTGGAGGGGATCTAAGAGTAGCTGCCTGTCCCATGCCTTATGGATGCAAAGCAGGAGGAAGTAGATGATGTATGGACCATCTAGCACAGGGCAGGCCCTCCAGGAGTCATTCCCTTTGCACGCAAGGGAAGACTGAAGGCAAACCCTCCCTGCTTGCTCCCTCCCCCTCTCATAAACATATTCATAAGCGCTCTAGTGAAAGATTAATATGGCAGGTTTGCACTTTCTTTTTCAGACAAGATAGAGGAATTTTTCTTCCTTGCGTAGGATAATTAAAGTCAGAGCTGGGTGAAAGATTTCCCCCTTTGGGCTGTGTTCCATTAACTGAGAAGAAACTCTCTCAGCCTGCTAATCTTTCCTGAAATTTAGCTTTCTTTTCATCCTTTATTCAAATGGAGGGTAGTGGTAAGTGCTAACAACAACACATCTGAAGATTCCTTGGACCCATCTAAAAGTTAATTCCTCTTCAGTGCCTTGCAAGGAACTAAGAACACTAGACTTTATAGAAAGGGAAAAGGCTGCAGAGGCCTCCATTAAAGCTGTTCTTTTTCTAAAAGTGCAGTCACAGATCAAGGCGTTGTTAATGAGTTTTCTTCCATTGGTTTCTGCAGCAAGGCTGAGGCTTGAGATGCCCTCATGACTTCTGGGCTAACAAAGGGGGCTTTCAGCTCCCTACTTCAGAAGGGCCTTGTGAAGTAGCCAGATGGGAGAACCAGCCTTCCCTCTTGTTAGGAAGGGTGAGCATAGAGCCAGACTGTTCCCAGCCACATCTAAATCTTAAGCTGATCAGAACTGCATCTTTCCCTCTTCTGGAACCACACATAGCATTGAGCACTGAACTGCAACAGGAAAGGGCCACACTGTCTGTCTACATCGGAATCTGCACCCTACCTCTGTCTCCACTAGTTTAACTTAAACTCTTGAACCTGTGCCCTCATCTATAAAGTGGAATCACAGCACCTTCCACAGGGTTGGTAGACGGACTTCATAGAAAGTTCTTTGAACAGTGCCCCAGCACACAGATCCTGGTCACTACACAGGATGCTAAAACGAAAGCTTCTGGCTAGATCAATACAAAGAGCTCTGCTCTATTAAAAAACCATCTGTAAAACCTGGATCAAGGAAACATCGACATAGACAGCTAATGCCAACAAAGGTTGACTTGTTTACATTTAGCTTGTTCCCTACACAAGCAATCTACGAAATATTCAAACCTGCATCTTCAGCTTCTCTCAGATTCAAGGAACATGACTATACTGGACCACACTGGACCACACTGGACCATATTGGCAACACTTGGCAGGAGTTGAGAAGCTACTGAATTCTTGAAAGGAAGCATACTCCCTACCCAGCCCAGTTCTCTTACTTAACCTCTCTAGGTCTTGGAGGCTGTGATCTTGATAGCAGGATAGAAGCTCAGAAAGTCAGTTTATTGGTACATCTTTATAAAGGAACGTCACGGGCCAAGTGTAGCTGTAATCCCAGCACTCAGGAGGCTAAAGCACCAGCATTTTGAATTCAAGGCCAGCCTGAGATACATAGGGAGACTTTTTCTCAGACCAACAAAATATATTAGTTCTATAAAGTAGGCGAGGGGCCCTAGACCTTGACTTCTGACCTCCTGGGGTATGGAGAAGTGAAAAGATTCCAGGCTGGTTGTATGAGACTAGAGATTGTTTTCCCTAATAAAATTCAAACATATAAGGTACATCAATTACAGCGACGGCGGTCACAGCTCCTGTTGATCACAGCTAGGCTACAGAGTGGAAAGTCTGACTTCCAATGAGGAATATTCCTTTGTGTCAGTGACTAAAGAGCAAATTAAAAATGGGTTTGGCCAGTGAGATGGCTCTGCCTGGTGAAGGTGCTTGCCAAGAAGCCTGACAACCCAAGCCAGATTTCCCAGACCCCACCTGGTGGGAGAAGAGAAGGAATTGCCAATTGATCATTTGTTCAATTGATCAATTGACCAATTTTTCTCTGATCACACCCACCCCACCCCTACTTCTGGACACAATAAGTAAAATAAGGCTTTTAATGAGTGAGGTCAAGCAAGGCAACAAGAGTTTTGTTCAGAAATGCAGCAATGGCTTCTCTGCCTTTCTTGTACGATCGAATGCCCAAGGGTAGCAAGGTGGAAAATAGAGGCAAGCATAAGACTGGATCAGATTTCTAGGGTCTCTCCAGAAGAAGACAGATCAGGCTGGGTTCTGTTACATGAATGAAAGCCAAGGCTTGCTCTGGTGAGAAGAAACACTGAGGGAGTGTTGGGAGAATCCCCAAAAGTACATCCAGGAACAAACATTATCTTCACTTCATTGAGAAGAAAGCAGGATGCCTGAGGTTCACTCAGATGGGCCTACCTGGCTGGGATCTTCCCAGCAGGCAAGAAGAAAGCCAGAGGAAGTCCTTGGGCCGGGCTTGTGGGCCCCCTCATTTTAAGGAAATAAGGGGCGGAGACTTGGGAGAGAGAGAGAATCGGAATAGTTGATACGTCATGGAAAGACATGTAAAGGAAGAAGGTAGATGAAGAGGATTGGGCAGATGTTGGAGGCTGGCTTGCCACCTGGGTCTATGATGATGGCGATAAGGAGTGGACTAAGGAGGGAGGTCTGCTTCCCACCCGGGACCATTGCAATGTCCAGATCAGGCTGTTACCAAGAGTCATGTGTGGGTCTCAGGTACTACAGTAGCCAAGGTCTGTGTTAATAATATCCACGGCTCCTGTATGACTCCAGTGGGCTGGGCCGCCTCCTGGGTCCCAGTATTGGTCCATGAGCCATGCTGCCACTTAGGCTGTACTGATTTGGGTGGACTTTGCCGTCACCTGGGGACATGGTGACAAACAGGCCTAGGCTGCTGCCCATGGTCCTACCGCAGCTGAAGTCTATGTTGATGCCCATGTCCCCACGGTGCCACCAAAGCCTGGGGGCTGGGCCACGTCCTGCGGCCTTGTTGGTGTCCAGGGGCCATGCTGCCATCAGAGCCACCCTGATCCGAGTGCCCAGAGCTACCACTCAGAGCAAGAATGTCAAGCAGGCTAAGCTGATGCATGAGGCCATGTCTGGGTGCATGGCCCAACTGTGGCTGGGGTCTGTGTTGAATTCTGTGGCACAGGTTGCCACTAGGGCCCAGGCAGAGGCCCAGGATCTGGGCCAGAGCCTGAGGCTTGGGTAGAGTCAGTCTGTGGCACAGGTTGCCACTAGGGCCCATACAGAGGCCGGGGATCTGGACCAGAGCCTACAGCTTGGATGGAGTCAGGAGGGCCACGCCCCAGCAGGGGCCATACAGATATAGGTAGCCTGTGCTACCACCCAGGGCCAGGGTGTCATCCAGGCCCAGGCTGCCGCCAAGGGCTATGTCTGCACCAGTGACCCTGTAGTAACAGCCAGGGTCCAGATTGACATATGTGGCCCGGTTATCACAGAGCAACATGAAGAAGCCCGAGGTCAAACCTGTGTCTGAGTTGGCGTCCAAGGACCAGGATGCATCCATGTCTGAGTGGCCTGCACTGCTACTCAATGACATGGCGACGTCTGGGCCCGAGCTGGAGTTGAGGGCCATGTCAGGGTTCATGGCCTCACTGCAGCCAGGGGCTGTGCTGATGTCCGATACTCCTGTTGGCATCGAAGGCGGTGCAGACATCCAAGATCAAGTTAGTGTCTTAGGACCATGTGGCCACTGGGAGCAGTGGTGAAGTCCAGACTCAGCTGCTGCTAAGGACCATGTTGGGGTTCATGGTCCTACTGCAGCTGGGGGTCTGACCTGAGGTCAGGGTCCTGCATTGCCACTAATGGTCATGCAGAGGCCCAGGGTTGGGGCCGCAACCTGAGGCCTTGGTGATGCCTGGCGACCATACAGCTGCTGAAACCATTCCCTCCTGGGTGGCAGTTCCTTCCACCCAGAGCCAGGATGTCATCTGGGCCTAAGCTGCTGCCAGGGGCCATGTCTGGGTCCATGGTCCAGCCACAGCTGAGGTCTGTGTTGGTGTCTGTGGCCAGTGTCACCTCAGAAGACCTTAGGAATCATGTGAGATGAAATCAGAGGGCTGTACTGAGCCAGTCCTGCCCATCACTGCCCTGGGAAAGCTGGCCCAGTGTCTCCTGGGCCACTGTAGCAAGAGAGCTGGCCCCTGCACTTGGGAGAGAGGGCCCCCACCTCTCACCTCAGGTGAGGATGAACCTACCCTAAGGGCAAGCATGTAGGGGAGCTGACTCAGACCACACTTGAGGCAGGTGGCCCCAGTGGTTCCATCTGACCTGCCTGGCCAACACCCAGGCCCACAACTGGGCCTTGGGTCGACCCACCCTAGCATCTACCCCATCTAGGTCCTGCTGGAGCTCGTGAAGGGACTGGTCCAGCAGAACAAAACCCAAAAGATCTCCAAGACACAGGATACCCCCAAAGAGCTCTGGTGAGGATCCAGTGAGGATGGTGTACCAAAAACCAGAGGCTTGAACCAGACCAATGACTCATTGCAATGAACAGTTGCCAGTCAAGCTGATGGGACAAAGGGGTAGACTCTATAACACACCGAAGCCTCCAATGCTATCAGGACAGATAAAGAAGTGATGGAGAGAAGAAGCAGCAGAGATTTTTCTGTTTCTGGTGTGGTGCTTGTTCTGTTATGGTTTATTGGTTTGTTGTTGTCATTGCTCACATTGTCTGGTTTCTTTTGTGGGGGGGGGCGGGATACAACAGGGATGGGAGGATATGAGGAACCAGGGGGTGAACAGAATTGGGGCACATGATGTGAAACCCCCAAAGATTCAATAAGTTTAAGAGAGAGAGAGAAGGAGGAGGAGGAGAAGAAGAAGAAGAAGGAAGGAAGGAAGGAAGGAAAGAGAGAAAGAGAGAAAGAAAGAAAGAAAGAAAGAAAGAAAGAAAGAAAGAAAGAAAGAAAGAAAGAAAGAAAGAAAGAAAGAAAGAAAGAAAGAAAGAAAGAAAGAAAGAAAGGGAAAGCAAGAAAGAAAAGGGAGGAAAGGCAGATCTAATAGTTATCTCAAGAAGGTGAATTAAGTAACAGCCACTGCCTTATGTGTTACATAACAGCTATGCCTCATACTTACGATGCATATAATTCAATTGATCTCATACACCAGAAGTCAGACCATGAAGGACCAATAGAACGCTTAGGTGGATATTCCTGTTTTAAATAAAACTCACCTATAGTTAACTATGGTCATTTTAAAAAAAAAATAGCAACTAAAGTTCAGAAAATAAATCAGTTTTCAGTTTCTAAAGCTATTATCGAACTTAGTAATGTCCCATCATTTTCAAAGGCAGAGAAAGGCATTTCAAAACCTTATAGATCTGGTTATGTTGAGAGGCCTGTTAGTTAGGACTTCTATGGCAGCGAAGAGACACCCCGACCACAGCAACTCTTATAAAGGAAAGCATTTAACTGGGGCTGGCTTACAGTTCAGAGGTTCTATCCATTGTCATCCTGGTGGCAAGCATGGCATCACACAGACAGACATGGTGCTGGAGAGGTGGCTGAGAGGTCTACATCTGGGTCAGAGAGTGAGCCACTAGGCCTGGCTTGAACAGCTGAGACCTCAAAGCCCACCTCCAGTGACACACTTCCTCCAACAAAGCCACACCCATTCCAACAAGGCCACACCTCCTAATAGTGCTACTCCCTGAGACTATGGGGGCCATTCTCATTCAAACCACCACAAGGTCCTAGGGAAAATTCTCCCTCTGTCTCAGAATCAAGTAAGACTTGCCTTTGTTCCTATTAGTGTTCATGAGTTCCTATGGGCAATACATAAAGAAAGCAAATCTACTTTATGATTTTGGTTTGGGATATCGCAATTTAACTAGAATTCCCTGTGTCTAAAACACTGCCTTTCACTTGCAGAAAGGCACTTTAGGCACCTAAAGTGTGGTTTATGTATAATATCAAATAAAGAATATTTAGCACTTGGCACATTTTATGATCTATAAGTTCACATGCTTTCAAAAATTTCCCTGATAGATTTAATAGAAAGCTACTCCTTATTTTCGGGTTAGTTACTGCTGAAGCCGGGCTACATTATTCATTTAAGGTTGGCTTTCAACACAACAGTGGGACTCTTACAGGTGTGGCTGGTAATGGCGGGTTTTTCCAGCTTACTAAGTAGAAGGATTAAAAAGAGAGGACCCAAAGAGTTAAAAAATACAATTTTAGAGATAAATACAAAACTAGGCCATTTTGCAGTCTGTGAAATAGAGATCATACCCTCATTATCTAGCTTCAGAGCGTCTGAAGAGCTTGCTATCTGGGAGTGGGGATTGATGGAATTGGAGCTGATGCTTGGGTCCAGGGTGAGGCAGAGCCTCCTTCCAGGGAGCATTCTCTTCCCAGCTTACTACATGCATTCAGAGACCTTGTTCTCCTTAAAACTCCCTGGCTAGGTGAACTTGCAAATTCGCCCTCCCGAGGATCTATTTCTGACTACAGTTCTGTGGATACAGCTCTCTGCAGAGCTAAAGATGGTGAGGGGCTTTAGTGTTTTATGTAAATTGCAGATGCCCTGAGACACTGACGAGAAGGAATTAAAAGGCTGGGAGGCTCCCTAATGTGTAGAAACTTAAAAAGGCAGACTCAAAACGCTTGACTGCGTGGAAAAAATTACTCTAATGGTCTAGTTGGAGATGGAAATTTTCTTCAGCAATTTTTTTTTAAGTGGGCGAAGAATGACTAGAATACACCAGGGTTCTGCCTGTGCCATGCCTTTAATGTTAGCTTTCTTAAAAGAGGGATTGCTTCTGATGTCAGAGGGCCATACCCCTGGCTTCATAACCTACAAAGTTTGTGAGTTTGACTTGAACCAATTTAAGCCTATTTCCTCATATGTACAGTGAGCATAATATTGAATTTGGATGCCATAAGGATTAAATGTTTTGCACACAGTGATGGATATGCCTTCTGGCATCTAGTGGGTTCTATGTAAATATCAATGTCCTCCTACCCTCCTACTCTCCTTGGTGATTTAAATTAGTAGTGATCAGAATACGAATGTGTTATTTTGGAATAAAATGTGAAGGGAAAAAAATGGTAACAAGGGACTATTTGGGCAGACAGATAATAATTACCAAGTCCTCTCCCTTCTTAATAGAGTCCCCGAGTGCTCTTTTATATGTGATAGCAGTCAAACGGTACCTCTGGCCAGAAGGGTTGGAATGCTGAATAGGCGTAAATGATTTGGCTATTGCCCAGGAGTTTAGTTTCTCAGCGATTACCAACAATAAAGAATGCCCAGTGTTTTCCATGGCCATTCACCAAGCTCTTCATTTTGTATGCATTATTTTATTTAGTCCACACAGCCTCAAAGGTACCTACTGTTGCCTGTATTTGTAAATAGAATTAAGTGGTGAAGAAGTGTGCAGCCTGGCCACTCTGCTTAGAAAGCCTTGAAGCTCTGATGATAGCTAGGGAGCTAGCTCTTGGGAACTTTGTAACTTGTCCAATGCAACAGGCCACTGGGATCCAATAGAATATAAATAAATGCAAATGATATTTTTTTTTCCCTAAGCTTCCCGTGCAAAAAACAGTATCTCTTGAACTTGAGGAACAACTGATGGACAGAAATGTGAACTCACGAGCCATTACTACAGGGAAATGACCTGCCCTAGCCTTGCCACCTGATACCAAGCAAACCCAGGGTTCAATGTGCAACTGGCACTTTAACTTTGATGACTGTCTCCTGTGTCACGGTCTTCTGATGAAGTCAGGATGCTGTGCCTTGCCTTTACCTAGCCCAGAGCAGGAATACCTCCTTGAAAAGGGAGATGAGGAAATGCTGTAGTCAAATACACACAGAAGCTACAGGTCACTTTGCTCTGCATTGCATTTTGCATCTTGACTTTTCCGAGAAGCAGAGGACTATGTGACCTAAGCTAAAGGCAGTGTCCAAAGGAGTGCTATCAAGAGGTAAAACTAGGAGGATCCCAGAGCTTTCTATTTAGGGATTTTTTTCAGTCTGGTAGAAAAAAACATCTGTCAGCTTACTAGTTTAGGCAAATTGTTTCACTGTTCACCTTAGTTTTGTAAAACTTGAGTGATGACATTTTCAGGTAGGAATCTGAAAAGATTAAATGAATTAGTTCCTAACACACATTTTTAAAAAATGTCTTCCGTGTAAGCACAAAAATGATATATACTATTTTTAAGTAAAACACTTCACAATTGTTTAACATCGAATTCTTTCAAACCATTACATCCAGTAGTATGTTATCCCTACAGCTTTCCCAAAGAGTACTGATGCTCTAATGCCACGTCAAAGGCCATCAAGGGAACTGGCACCATCATTGGGCACCTGTGTAAACAATTCTGATGTGGCCTTGCTTTGAAATTTTTCTCATTGTCAACTGCTATCTTTAACATAGGTTAAGACATTTATGATATATTTTCATTTTCACAAATTTAGCATATCCTTCAAGTACTTTCTCTGAATTAAGCAATATGCTAAGTGTTGTGGCCATAACCAAAATCTGGAGCCTGCCTCATCTCCTCCAACATCTGCCTGTATACTGTCTTACTGTAACTGTTGCTGGCAGATCTGTCACCCCCTGGTAATATGAACTCCTTGGGGACAAAGATTACAGATCATTCTCCAGTTTTATATCCTAGAATGGTGTTTCTTTCAGAAGAGTGAAGAGACAAAAATCTTTGCAGAATAACTCAACCTACAGTTCAATAGGCGATCCATCATGCACCCAAAAGACAGGGATGAGGTGTCACATTCTAGAGACCATGAGTGGCAGCAGTCACTTCTCCATTGCTGGAAAAGCAAGGACTCACAAAGGACACATTATGTGAATTTGACTTGTAGCACAGGAACACTTGGGTGGTGATGACGCCTGGACAGTACAGGAAGAAGGGGAGGCAAAGAGGGCAAGGAAAGAGGGGAAAGGGAAACAGCTGTGGGAGAAGTCAGTTCCAAGGAGGTGAAGATGTTTTCATTAAGAGAACTGGAAACTCAAAGTGGAAAGCTACCATTTATGGAGGGAACTGAGTGAGTCCAGCCAAGAGTAAGATGTTTACTTAATGTACATATCTTAAAACTTCCAGATAAAAATCCTATCAGACCTGTGCAACTGATGCTTACTTTATAGCAATGATCTCAAAGTTCTGGCTTCAGCAAAGATGGAGTAGCTCGATGGCGGACTCCATTGTAAGATAGTCTTCTCACAATTAAGGAGAAAAAAAAATCAACAAACAACAAAAATAATTCTGGACACTGCACAACAAGCAATCACAGAAAGGCCCTAACAATGAAAGCAGGTGGGTTTACTGGGACCCTGGGATTCTCCCATGAGGGAGCTGAGCTCTCACTCAGGATCAGCGTGGCAGGAAAAGGTAGTACCACGCAGGAATGCTGATATACCGCTTCTCTCTTACCCTTGTTTGAGCCTGTGATAAGCATCCATTCCCACCTAATGTCAACAAGCCTCAATGAGGTGAGACTCCACCTCTTTTCCTTCTCTCTCTGTGATGTCAGCAGAGAAGCTTGGAACTGAGTTTATAGACCAACCCTTTCGCAACAAGTGGTATTCTGGGTGTCACCACAGCACAGCTGATTTCACACTAGGAGGCAACATGCTGTAACTTGGTACTGCACTTCACCAAAAAGGTGCATGCAGAAGCCAAGGTGAGAAGATCTCCTTCACTCTACTCCTTCATAGAAGGCAGTGTAAAGATGACTTTTGACAGGGAACTACCAGCGAGGCCCAGTGCAAAACTAAATATATACCCACCTGACTAATGTCATACCTTATGAAGGGGTAATTGTGTGTCATAAAAATAATAATTTGAGCAACTAGTAGATGGCTCAGTAGTCAAGAGTACATATTAGTCTTTCAGAGGACCTGAGTTTGGCTCTCAGCATTCATTTTGGGTAGCTCACAACTACCTGTGACGCTAACTCCAAGGGATCTGGTGCCCTCTTCTGGACACCATGGGCACCATAACTCACTTGCACATATTTCTACACACATACTTATTTTTTAAAATAAAAATAAATTTGAAAAATAATTTGAGAGAATACAGAGTTTCATAATACTCAAAATGTCTAAGTGAAAATAGTAACTTACTCATTACACAACATCCTAAGAACCAGGAAAATTACAGCTTGAATGTGAAAAGACAGTACATGTCAACACTATGATGAATTCAATGCTAGAAATATCTGGGAAAAAAAACCTTTAAAACAGCCATAGTTTTTTTTAAAGGCTTCAAAAGGCAATTATCAATTATCAATTCTCTTAAAAACAATTTAAAAATTAAAAAATCTTAGGAAAGAAACAGGAATGAAGGAATGATGCATGCCATTAAAAATCATTGCAAGTAAAATAAGATATTTACACACAAAACCCCACAGATTATGTGCAATATACCACTTATAGGAAATTCTAGAAGAAAAATGTCTGTAAAAATAGACTATATTTACTGATTGTCTGGGGCCAATGATGGAGTAAATAAGGGTGACTATCAGTGTATGCTTCTCTTCAGTATAATAAAAATCTAAAATTACACAATGTGGTGTTTATTCAATTCCAAAAGTATACCAAAACTCATGTGCAGTTAAGATGAGTGTAACTTCAGGCCTGTAAACTGTATCTCAGGACACTTGAATCTGTATTACCAGAAATTTGTTTTAAAAAAGAAATTAAACTAAAAAAAAAATATACAGTAGCTGAAAGAAAAGTTTGCTGGAGAATCTCAATACTGGAGAAGTGGCAGGACAGCAAATAGAAATAAAGTAGAAGACAGAGCAATAAAGCTTACACAGACAGGAAGACCCAACAGGGACAACCACAGTGCTCTTCCATCAGAGTTCCAGGAAGATACATATGCGTCGAGAATGATCCTGAGAGTCAAGGGCTGAACACTTCCTACACTTTTTCAGGCGTCCGTTGTCAATACAACATCCGGTGGGGATTGAAGAGGAGACAAAGACATTTTAGACAAATAAAAACTAATAAGAATTTGCTGATAATTTAAGATCTACCCTGAAGACTAGCTAAGGGAGTTTTTCCAAGAAATGAAATTATTTTTAAAAGTATCTCGGACCATGCAAGGAAGAAATTTTTTAAAAAAAAAAAAAGCAAAAGCATGAGTATGTACAATGACTTTTCTCTTTTCCCGAGTTTTATAAATCTTTTAAAAATATTTTCATTACTGAAAACAGAAGTATACAACAACTTATACCCAAGAGGAGATAACTAGATATAAATAGAATAGTTTCTATAATCAAATTGCCAAAATGTTGGTATAGACTGTGGCATGTTTTATATGTAACATTTAACATCTAAAGCAAGAAAACTATACAAAGCATTATATAGGAAGCACTATAAATAAATCAAGACAAAATACTTTTAAAAACGTGTAAGGAAAAAATAAGGAGAGGAAAACAATTATGAGAAACTGGAGATCTGGGTGATACTGAAAATAAAACTAGCAATTATGAATCCAAATGTCAATAATTACCTTAAATGTCAGTGTTCAAAATGCAGCAATTAGTAGATACTAACAGGGTAGATATGAAATGTTGTCACACAGTATGCTGCCTACAAGAAACTCATTTAAAATATGGTAGTGTGGAAATGCTGAGAATGAGAAGGTGAAGAATACATTATCATCCAACTTCAGTAATGTCAAAGTTGGTAAATCAGCATCAGATAAAGTAGACTTCAGTGCACTTATTAATAGAAATAGCAACATTATATGATAATGAAAGAATCAATCTGCCAGGAAGACAGACAGACACACACACACACACACACACACACACACACACACACACACACACACACACACCACATTCTCAAGGTACACAAAGCATAAAGAACAAATCTAAAATTATGAATTGGGATTCAGCTCCCCAGTTCCAGCAGTTGAATTACTAGATAGAAAAGTGTTAAAGACATGACGCCATCTAACACAGCTCTCTAAGATGATGTACTTAGCACCCAAGGAAAAGTCAGCCTGATAGCAGCAGAATAAATATTTTAAGAGCTCAAGGAACATGGACTAACACAGACCTACTCTCAGAACAGCCATGAACAAACTTCAACAAATTTAAAAGAATAAAAATACAGTGTGCTTTCTCATTACAGTTACATCAACCTAAATAGGTAGGGAACCAAACTAAGCACCAATTTGGCCAAAGAGGAAGCTTCCTACAAAAATTTTTAAATGCATACAACTGGATGGAAACTAAAATACAACATGTCAAAATATGTGAAGTGCAGTGAAAACAGTTCTGAGGGAAAATTATAGCTGTAGATATATACATCAGATGACGACAAAAGTTTCCCATCAATAAAGTATTTCCTCACTCCCAAAACAATGATGAAAATGAGATCAACATAAATTTGATATAATCTGAAGGGAATAAATAACAAAGACAGGCCAACGAATTAAAACACCATTCCTTTGAGAAAAAATGTCAGAAAACCCAACGAATTCCTAGTAAGACAAACAAAAAGTGAAATGTAGAAGATTCAGTAACCAAAGTCAGGAATGGAACAGGGACATCACTTCAGATCCTGCTCTAATCAGAGACAACAAGGAAATGAGGAAAACAACATTTTTTATTTTATTGAACATATATTTTTATACAATATATTCTGATTAAGATTTCCCCTCCCTCTACTCTTCCCAGTCCCTTCCCACCTCCCCTCCCATCTAAATCCACCCCTTTCTGTCTTTCATTAGAAAACAAACAGGCTTCTAAAGGACAATAATAAGGTAAAATAAAATAAAAGATTAAAAAAACAAATTGGAATATGACAAAACCAAACAAGTAAAAAAAATGCATATAGATGTAGAGACACACGAGTTTGTATACAGAGGAATCTCATAAAAACCCCAAACTGGAAGCCATAATATAAAGGACTTATAAGGTAGAAAACAAATGCTCTGATTTAACATATGGAAAAAAAAAATCCTCCAAAGCTGCTGTTGAGTTTGTTTTGTGTTGGCTGTCTACTACTGGGCATGGGGTCTGCCCTTAAGAATGGTTTGCTTTTCCAGGGATACTCCCTTGCAGACAATTAATTTTTCATCAGCAGGTTGCTTTCTATTGAAGATAGCTTCTGGGTTACGGACAGAGAATGCATCTACTTCTTTCAGCTCTAAGACCCCATTTGGTGCAGATCCATATAGGCCCTGTGCATGTAGTCTCAGTCTCCATGAAAATGACTCCCCCTTAAGGTCTAAAACATGGCTGTAGGCAAGACTGTAGGGCACCTTACTAATTAGTGATCGATGTGGGAGGGTCCAGTCCATTTCACAAAAGTGGAAAGCAATTTACTTGAGGACAGACAGCAAGGAGACCCACACAGCAAAATAATAAACCTCAACTGAAACCACCTACTGTTTAAAAAACAATAACAACAACAACAAAAACCAAACCAAAACATTCAACTGATTAGAGAATTTAATGTGAAAGCATAAAACAATTTAGGGAAAATGGTAAAAATATTTAGGACCCTGGTCTAAGTGAAGAGTTTAGCCTTGATACAAAAAGCACAGTCCATAAAAGGAAAACCATGGCAGAGAGATGGCTCAGCAGGGAAGGTGCTTGCCACCAAGTCTGATGACCCGAGTTCAAGTCTTGGGATCAACCTGATGGAAAGAGGGAATCAACTCCTACAAGTTGTCCTCTGACCTTCACATGTAGGCCATGTCACATGCATGTTATCACATATGCATGCAAGAACACACACACACAAATAATAAATAAATAAAACAATTCATTTGGACCTTATCTAATTTGCTTTTTGGTAGGTTCTTACATCTCTTACATCATTCTTGGATTTTTGGCTAAGAGCAAGTAAGAAAGAGTGACTGCCCTACTGGGCTGAAAACTCACAAAACTCATGCCCCAGACACTGGAGTACCTGGCATTACAGAGCTCAAGTACTGCACCCGGTAGAACCCTATTATAGTTGAAATTTGTTCTGTGCCAGATTCCGTGAAGGAAATTAAAAAGTAACCTATGGATCAGAGAAACTGCAAATATCGACAGAAACCTTTCATAAACTATACACAGAGAACTCTCCAGAGCCAATAGTAAAAACAACAAAAAGCACCCCCAAAACAGACAGAATACAGGAACAGACATTTCTCTGGAGATGATATAGGGATGACAAGCACATGGAAACACATTCACCATCAAGATGATTAGTCACTGGAGCTTGCAAAATAAAATCATGGAACCACTGTGAGATATCACTAAATACCTATCAACATGGCTAACATTAAAAGTGTCCATAATGCCCAGACGTGTAGTAGATACAGAGAAATTGGATTACCCATTTTGCCAGAAGAATCGTGTAGCTGTTTAGTTACTCTGGAAGAACATGTATGCATTCTTTTTTTAAAAGCAAGCATTTGCTTACCACATGCAAGCCAGAAATTGCACTTGCCATTTTCTAAAATATAGGCTCACATGAAAACCTGTACATAAATATTTGCAGATTTATTCATGATAGGCAAAAGTGGAAACAACCAAAGTTTCTTCCCCATATTTCAGTGGATAAGTGGTTAAGTGAACTGGGGTATATGGAACAACTTTCTCATATATGCAACAACCAACAACATGGATGATTCTCAAGTTAATGATCTTGAGAAAAAGTTAATTCTTAAAAGTTGCATACTTTATTGCATTTATACACCATTCTCAAAATGACAAAATGGCAGATATGGGGCACAGGGCAGTAGTTTTCCAAGTACCAGGGGCCTGCAAAGAGGGAGATGATTATGACTATGAAAGAGTAGCACAGGGAATATGATATCTCAGCTGTTGTGATGGTCAAATGAATCTACACATGATAAAGTTGTATATAACTAAAGCCAGGTATGATGGGGCATGCCTGTAATCCCAACACTTGACACTCAGATACAGAAAGTCTACAACTTCAAGATCAGCCTAGACTATACAGTGAGACCCTGCCTCACAAATTAAAAGTACATTAATACATAACCACAACTGAATGAAAATGCAGGATTTTAATTCTGAATAAGATATGAGTTTATTAATATTCATTTGTGATATATCATAGCTATTCAAAATGTCTCTGGGCAGAGAAATTAAGTTAAAGGGATTTGTGGTTTTTATGTTTCTTACATCTGCCTATAAATACACTATTGTTATCTCAATAGAAAAATTGGAAAACAAAGTCTCATATTTATTTTAGAAAAATGTGTTCCAACATATATCAGAGATTACATTCAATCATGCCCCTAATTTGATTTAGCTCAGAAATCCTCAGTCATTTATGTATGCAGTGCTCACAGATCTCACTGTGGTAGCTGATGATGGATTCAGTAGTGGAAATAGCCTGGGTCCTGTGTTAATCCTGAAATTTGGCAGAAAACCCAGGCCCACCATTTTGGTCAAATTTATGCAAGCTTTTAGTAAAAACATAAATACTGACCAAGATGGAATTTTGATCAGGACCATCATCTGGAAATTTTCTAGGTAAGTGGCCTCAAGACATGTTTTGATGGAATTTATATGGGCAAAAGTCACAGGCCACTGTACTTTCCTACGAGGTTTTGTTGCTATTTTCCAAGATCTCCAACCCCCAGAATCCCAGGAAGTCACCTGGTCCTTGGGCAGGTGGGGATTGGAGGTTAACATCTGGTCTAACACCTGTTTTCAGGAACTTTCAGATGAACGATGTGGAAAAAGCTAAATGTTCAAAAATGGTCATTACATGCCCAGTCCTAGGAGTGACAATTAGAACTCACTTAGAAGTCTAATACAAGAAAAGTTAAGTCACTTTAGAAATACCACATGTCCATTAAAACAATTAGGGATATTATTTTACAGACTAGAGGAATGCTTATAACACCAAGGGAGCATTAAATTAAAGGTCATGGATCCATTACTACTATGACAATTAATGACAACGCACTTTATATGAATAAACTTTTATTGAATTTTAGGCAATTAGAAAGAATAAAGAAATGCAAGATAAATGCTTTCTAAACAGCATCTGATAGTATTATCTCTTCTGTGGCATGGTATTTTCACTTTTCTTTAAAAAGTATAGACATTCATTTATTTAAATTTGTACAAAGTCAATAACCATCAAATAAAAAAAAGTAACACTATGGTAAATTCATCTTATCAACATTGAAATGGTCACAGCAGTGAAGTTCTGAGTGTGGCCCTCTTGGAAAAACAGTACAGGCAATCACTGTTGGTTTCCATTCCCTGCAATAACTGAAGCCAGGAGGCCACTCCCTGTGAAGACCATGCCCACAGGCAAGGAAGGCAAGAAGATTGCTGGAAGAGGGACAGAGGGAATGTAAGGGGGAAAAAGGTGCTTTGAAAATTGTGGGCTCAGTACAAACAACTTAAAAAACAAATCTTGGAAAAAATCACCATCACGAGTTGCCCTAAAGTGTGATTAAGGCAAGATAGTCAACGATACAAGTACAGCCACATACACACAGCACAGTCTAGAGCAGAAAGTCTGTAAATGAATCTGGTGAATTGCAAGGCTAGCCAAGCCAAGTAATTAGCCAAAAAAAAAGGGGTGGGAGGTGTCTTTTTACACTGGTATGCAATGCATTTCAGCAAAATTGCACACCCACATTTTCAGATGCTAAGCAAACCCCCAAGAGCACTCTGGAAGGTCTGGAAGACCTCCCATTTGTCTAACCCTTATTATTCTTTTGCAAAAAAAAGAATTCTTTTGAAAGAAAAAAACCAAAACAACTCCTGCCCTTTCTGTAACAACCTACTAACCTCTACTTGTCAAACAAGAGGGAATTATCCTCCTCAGTACAAAAGACATCAGGCCCTGCCCTCATTAAAAGTGACCTGTGTGACAGCAGGGTTGCCTTACACAACAACCTTGCTTCTTTGGGGCCCTGCTTGCAAGGCAAAGGCCCCTCCCACCTGCCTCCTATCTGTTTTCTGGACAGCCTACTTAATCCCCTGAACGGTGAAGGCTTTCTGCCCAGTCACCGAGTACAATCACTGGACAAGGTGTTAAGTTCATGCTTTCCTAGTCCACTGTATTTAAAAAAAAAATAGTTTTCTTTTAAAAAAATATTCTTTTCAGGAAATCATGAACAGTAATTGCCATGGACCTATAAGAGATCCCAGAGTAACACAGACATGAATCTGTCAATATAGCAAAATCCCAGATATGGAAGTTCATGGTTCAGGAAGAGGTAAATAAATAAGTGTGTAGGGTGTTCACAAGACGTTTCCTTATTTTTCCCCATTTCTAGCCAAATTGTGTTCCGTACAAAGTTTCGCCTCTATGATAAAGAGCCAGCCCAGGAGGAATGCATCGATAGTACCATTAAGCCCTCACCATTAAAGGGAGGTGGGAGAGGCAGAACAGGACACAAGCTTGCTCTGTTTGTTTGTCTGTTTGTTTTGTAAAGACACCTATTTTAAAAAATAATTTCATTATTTAAATTCCACCTGGCACTTAAAGTCTGTTGAAAATTATTAAGTTAGGCAAGAATTAAAGAACAGGCCCACCTGGATCATGGTTTGGGTTCTTAAGTGCTATTCTGCTCCTAGAAATCTCCTTGGCTTGGCACATCATTTGAGATACAGCATTTTTTAACTGAATCCCAGGACAACTGTGGTGGGCAAACAATCTTCTTGAGTCTTCATGACGGAATATTCCAGGCCACGTCACACATTGCAGTGGCCAGGCAATAGTACCACCCTCTTGGTGCTTTTTACTAATGTAATCATAACAAAAGTCTATCTTTCCAGCACTCACCCACCCCTGCTCTCCCCCTTGTCGGGAGGCATTCCATTTATTCTCTTCTGGACACGGCATCCTCAAATATCCTACACCAGGGATCCTGCCCGACTCTGGGCAGGCACCATGACTGGTACTGCCCCAATGCGCTCCAGGGTCACTTGGCTGACAGTATAGGAGTGTGTGTGCTGAGGCCAAGGTTTCCTGCTGACTGAACCATTGTTCCTGGGCATGACCTGAGGTGATGACCCCCGGTTGGTTGTCACTACCAGAGTCTTATGTGGGCCAGAGACCAGATGGTTCCCATTTGCATAGATGGATGGGATAACGGCATTGCCAGAGAAAGACTGGCGTAAGTCACTGAAGTGGTTGAAGGACTCTGTGTTTCTATGGGTTTTGGGATTGTTGTTCCAGTATCGACTGTTGTAGGTATTGGAAGAGGTCAACGTGTTATTTTCTGAGGAGGATATCTCTGTGTGAAATGCTTTGGCAGAAGAGCATTTAGGTGGAAGATCATCCTCTCTGAAATGAAACAAAGATAAAATTATATATAACTGAAATACATATGATATACAAATATAGACAAACACACACACACACACACACACACACACACACACACACACACACATCTTTTAACTATAAAGATAACAACCCACAAAGAAATTCACTAAATTATACCCAGGAAAGCAAGTTAAGCACATGAAGAAGTTGAAAAAGTCAATCATGGTGTCTAGACTATATTACTAGCCCAACTTGAAGAACCATGGCGGTGTGTTGATGATGGGCTAGAGGATGGGAACAGGAAGAGCTGGCAGCAGAGAGGAAGACCAGAGAAGGAAGGGGAACCAAATTCAGAAAGGCTGAGTATGCCGAGAAGTCACAAGTCATTAAGGCAGATCCACAAGGATACGATGTAGTCAAGTCTGAGACAGTCTGGACCCTCGAATCCCATGAGCTATTTTTCTTTAAAGATTATCTTGACATTTTTTTCTCTTAAAACATTTGTATTCTCTTATGAGTTGCCTGCTATATTTTTTATGCCTTATAATGTCCACTAAGGGACTAAGATTAAGGGTTGAAAATTGATCTCCATTGAGGGTGAAATATAATTAACTATGACATTGAGAAGCAGGAGTCCTGGCTGGTGTTTAGGACTAGGTAAGGCCATCAGGATGGGGCACAATGACTGGATCCCAGCTGCTTGGGAGAAAAGAAAGATCCGACAGATACATACACACTGTCTCTCTGGGTGTGATGCACTGCCTTGTGATTCAGACAGGAAGCCTCCACCAGTCAATAACCCCTAGAGATAGCTCCTCCGGAAGCATCAACCAAAAGTATTTTTACGTCAAGTCAGATGCCTGGTGTATATTATTATATTGTTGAAATATGATTAATATGCTCCTTCATACCAAGCCACAGTACAGTGCATAAGTCGGAGGAGAAACTGGTATGTTTGTGAGGTAATCCCCTTTACTTCTGCATGTTACCATCTATTATATAGGCCGACATGAAACACAGGTTTTATGGGCTAACTTTTCTGGTGTGACAGTCACCACCTACCCTGCAGATGTGGGGGCCCAGGGGAGCTCTTCATCCTACTCAGGTTCATGAAGGATCTTTGTGAATTAAAAAATGAGAATGACCATGAGGAAAATGGATATACATAGCAAGAAAATGGCATTTGGACATTTCTATGACCTTGATCAAAGGAGTTATAAAACTGGCAAAGAAACCTTGACTCTAAACTAGAAATCCACATGACTCGGCTAGACGAGGCATCTGATCGACTAACCTGATTTCATTAGGAATCTCTTCCTCCTCCTCCTCTTTATTTTTGCTTCTCCAGTAAAAGAACGCCCCTGAAATCAGTGCAATACAAATAATGACAAGGACCACACCGGTACCAACAGCTCCAGCTATTACTCCAACACTTCGGGGCTGGGCTGCAAAAGATATTTAAGGCAGATTCAAGTAAACGAGAAAGAAAGAGCACATGCCATGCAGCAATATTCACACAAATAAGTCTGTTTAAAATGTGCAAAATCATCCCACAGGAAGACAGATCTTGCCTAACCCTTGACATTCCCAGTAGACTTTCGGCAAGCGTTGAATGAGTAAAACACCAAAACCTCCCAAGGCCCCAGAAGAGCAGCAGCTTGAGCAGGGCAGGCAACAGCGCCTACCCAGCCAGCTTTAGTTAGTGCCCCAAGAGAGCCTTAGAGCTCAGGTATTTTATGGCCTCATCCCAGTCACATGACTCCCTTCTACAACCGGAATAAATATAGTCTAGACTTCCCCACCAAAAAGAAGGGCTCTGCACTGCTTGTTTATAACTGAACACCCAGAAAATCTAAGGAATTAGGGGTAGTGGGGGAGACAAGAGTATTATGAGAGCTCTACCATGACTGCAGGTTAATGTCATGTCCACAGCACCATGACATGAAAATTAGTTTGGCTCTGATGGTCCTGAGAAGACACTTTGTCACAAGGATGAGCATATCCAGGAGGCTTAAGTAGTAACATTTTTATAAAACGTTTTCAACAATGAGTAAAAGAATGTGTTTACGGCCGGGAGGTGGTGGCACACGCCTTTAATCCAAGCACTCGGGAGGCAGAGGTAGGCGGATCTCTGTGAGTTCGAGGCCAGCCTGGTCTCCAAAGAGAGTTCCAGGAAAGGCGCAAAGCTACACAGGGAAACCCTGTCTCAAAAAACCAAAAAAAAAAAAAAAAAAAAAAAGAATGTGTTTACTCTTCACATTCTCCAAACCATTATGATGAACCCTGCATTTTTTATGACTTAACAAAGGCCTTAGACATCTGCACCTTGAGTTGGCCTCCTAATTCTATGTACTTACGTGAGATAACCTGGAGATCCAGGAGACAGGTGCTCGTCCCGATGGCGTTAGAAGCCACACACTGGTACAGCCCCGAAGACAGGGCACTGATATTCCGGATGGTGACTGTTCCCTGGACCTGGTCTGTCACAAAGACAATAATCAAGTGACAGCTTGATGGAATGAAGAAGGAGAACAAAGAAATCAGCACAAAGATGCAATCATACACACACTGGAGAGTTGCCAATTTTCTTCCTTTTTTTTTTAATGGGAGAAGAAATTGTTGGTTCACAAATGCTAAAGAAAATCATGACAGCATATTAAAGACAGAACTAGTAAAGACTGTCCTAAATAAGAACAACCTTGTAACTCGAGCTCCAGACTAGTAAATCACAGCCTAATGTTAGTGGTCTTTCCTGACTAGGGAGGTTATGGCTTGTCCTTGACAGTCTGTGATCGGAAGCACCACGTTGTAACCAAAGGGAAATGCAGTGACATGAAGATCAGGTTACAGTGTACACAGTTCATTTTATGCATGACAGAGAAAGAACCAACTCTATGCTCTAATTCTAGGTATCACAAAATGTTGGAAAGGGAGCAGAAGGGAGTCTGGAAAAGAGGAACCTTAGACCACAGTGCCATTTTACAGAATTTCCTACCAGGCATACAGAGCATTCTTGAGCTTAAGTCATATACTGAAGGCACACCATGCCCTTGCAAGAATAGCCTACATTAGCAGCTCCATTGTGCCTCTTAACTCTCTAGGAGAGGCTCAGGGAAGCTTGGTCTTGATGCAGAGCAACAATGGATCCAGAGTAGAAAAAGCCAGAGTAGCCAGTAAGTATTGCTCCCCACATAAAGAGATTTTTGTTCTGTGCTTTATTTTCAAAGCCCCCACACTGGCATATTGAGAAAGGCTCTAACTGGGCAACTCAACAGTACCAACACAGTTTAGTCATTTATTCCTACAAAATTTAAATGACTCACCATAATAGCAAAAATATGCCAAGCATTGGGTACATTTTTATATGTCACTATTTTTCCAATGACCCTTTGAGATATTTTTATTATTAGCCTACTGAACAAATAAAGACACTGAAATTTTAGCTAGCTGGCTAAGAAGAGTGCACAGCTGGTTGCTAGAAACTGCAACTGTATGGATGGCCGTCTATTATCTTTCTCTGGGCCTTACTGCCTCCCTCCCTTTAGCTGGAATCAGAAACATCCAGAAACTTGCAAATTTAATGGCATGTGTGAAAAGCACCAGACACAAAGTCCAAGAATTCCTGAGCCTCTATTGGGAACTGTCCCCACCCTGGCTTGACTTTTATATGGCACTAAGACTTAGTTATCTGCTAGTGACTTTCATCTTTATCTACATCAAAGCCAGAGGGGCTTGGCTTTATCAGTTCTTCCATTCACTTCATAAATACTTATGGAGACCATCTCTCTGGGCTGGGTAATCCAGAGAATAGTGCCAGAACTATCAACAGGACAGACCTTAATGAGGTAAGGAGTCTCAGTAAGTGGGTTAAATGCCAGCCGGGGCTACAGACCTCAGGTTGCTAATGGTGCACAAGGGAGGGCCACCTAATGAGCACCTGGAAATTGAATAGAATCCAGGCGAGGAGGAAACCACAGCCACAGATCCTCATCTATCAATGCTGTCAGGGTTGTCTAAGCCCTCAAACATAATACAGTGGAATGAGTTCATGAATGATGGACTCATCAAACACACTTGAAGTAAGATCAATATCACAGGCCAGACCAAGGAGAGAGACTTGGTATTTGCCCTTTCTGTGGGAGTGAAAAGTTAAGTCCATATTACATGGATATCGTATATGGATTGGATTGTACATAGCTAAGTCAATATACTTAATGGTTACTTGTTTTACACACTATTTCCTTTTCATGTGTGTGTGTGTGTGTGTGTGTGTGAGAGAGAGAGAGAGAGAGAGAGAGAGAGAGACAGAGAGACAGAGACAGAGAGACAGAGAGACAGAGACAGAGAGACAGAGCTTTAAGTAGGCCTGATTTCATCTTCAGAACATGATTAGTTTCTTCTATGTTCCCTGCTTTCCAAAACCAAGAAATCTCAGAGTAGCCATGATATCACGTGTACACCAGTCACAGAAGTCTGTCAAATCAGACTTGTCCAGGGCCAAAGACCATAATCCTCATAAACACACCTGCCTTCCAGCAAGACACTTAACACTACCTCATTACACGGGTGCATCTCTACACAGAACCTAACCATGCAAAGGGCCAGCACCATTGGTAAAACCAACCAACCATCTGCAGAACTCCTCCTTCAAACATCCCCAAGTCTCCAGGCAACAAAGGCACCAACCCGGGGGTGACCCGCCCTACAAATCCCACACACTGCTACTGGTTTTCTTCCATTTTTTCCCTTAAGGTCCCAAACTCTAAAAATTCAATCAGTTCACATCAAGCCACTAATTTTGTTGACATCCCCAGAGACAACTGGGGGAATTTTGAACAGCTCCTCTAAGCAGCACTTGGGCATGTACAAAGCAGTCAGTCAACTCAAAGGGATGCTGCTGTAAAGAGTTACTCTAAAAGGTGAGGCCACCGATGATTTTTTTTTTTTTTCACTGTTGTCTTCAGATGCAGACACCAAGACCATTTGCTATGGCTCAATGAGGCTGACATGCCATGGTACAGCTTACTCAGATGTAATCAGGTGACAGAAGACACACACATACTGATAAGGAAGGATTAAGAAGAAACAAATCAGGAAAGCTGAGCTGGGGCAAACCGTCAGCAAACACCAGACTACAACAGAAAAGAAACATCCCACCCTGGAACCAGTCAGGCCTGTGTTGGGACAGGAGCAATTCGCTGACATGAAGGATGAGGGGGATGTGTCCCTCTGAACTTCCCTCTTCCAAACATAGACATGTGGTTCTGGGGAACTATCATGTGGGAGGGTGAAAAAAAAAAAAAAAAAAAAACCAACCAGCCAAACCCACTGTTTTGGTTTACACAAGCAATTACACACAGGCTGTACACATGGCCTAGCAGGCCTTTCGGAATCTGAGAAACAAACAGACACGATTCTTCCCTAGTCTATCTGCTGTTCTCCGTTCCAGAGCCCACATCTGGCTGGGTCAACAGTGTGTGAGCTGAGGGCATGTGTTTGGGAGCCAGACTGCTTGTGTTCAAGTCTGCTCTGCCTCCTACCAGCGGCGTGGACCTGAGGGCGCTAGCTGCTTAACGATGCGTGTTTTAGCTTCCTCATCCGTAACTGTGAGCCAGGAACTAGAAAAGCCCGTATACCTGGGAGAACCAAATGAGGCACTGCATGTTAACATCACCAGGATGCTGTCTGGTGCTCTATCTACACTGGTATTTCTTGGGATTATATATAATATTTAAAATCCTGAGAAAACTTGGCTAAGAAATACAGAAAAGCCTCTAGTATCTTAAGTTCTCAATATTTGGGATTTTTACAGGAGTAATGCCAAATATCATAATTAGTCTGTATTTTCATGATTTATATATCTTAAAGAATGACCGCAGTAACAGTGAAAATTTTCTTGTATAAAAGTATCGGAAGTTCTGTTTAAAAGATAATGATAAATGCTTTAATATTATTTTAGCCAACATGGTATAGTAAAATGATATGCAAAGACAATCTCACCTTGAAACAAATTTTTGGATGGTAAATATAAAACCAAAGGGAATATTAACACAAAATAAATGCCAAATAAAAATTTATTTAAAAACATGAATATGGGGCTGGAAGTACAGTGCAGCAGTTAAGAATAAAAACTGCTCTTGCAGAGGACCCGAGTTCGGTTCCCAGCAGCTCACAACTGCCTGTAACTCCAGTTCCAGAGGATCCAACTCCATAGTTAGCTTCAACGGGCACCTGCACCCAAGTGCACCTAACCACACACAGACACATAAAATAAAATCTTAATAAAAATCAAAGATGATGTTACAAATAGTTAATATTATATCTACCACTCCTAAAGAGCACATTTAAGTGCTATGTGACATTCTGTATACTACTCAGGAGGCTTGGTCTTTGCTCAGTAGACATATGCATGAATTATCAGCAGACATATGAATGAATTATGTATCACTTTTGTGGTGATGTTGGCTGAGTTAAGATGCTGATGATTTTATCTTCATTCATCTTGAATGTTAACCTTCCCCATTTCTTCTCTGCCCCATCACCTGCTTCAGGCCTTCTTCATCCATCAAAGCCTCCCATTTATGACCTGGCTGCTCACTTTCACCCTGATTTCTAACACTTCTAAAATGTACTTTTTTGCTATCTTTTTTTGGTTACAATGTCAGCGGATATTCAGAGTGTCAGAGAGAACATCCAGACTCCTCAAATGTTTCATAAAGCTTATCATAATCTGTGTGTGGTGCTTCAAATAATAACTTCTAGTGTTTTATATCTTTTAAGAAGTTGTAATATTGAACATTACATGGTTCTTGTTTCTCTTTTACCAGATTGTCTCCAGTAAGAATGGCACGTCACCAAGCAAGGGGGGGGGGGAGCACCCACTTACTCAAAGTTTAAGTTCATGAAAACTTTTCTTCCGCCATGAGAGTCACAGACTCAGACTCGGTAAGAAAAGAGTTGTGCGTCTTTTATTGAAAATACATTTTTCACATACTATTATTGAATAGGTTTGGAGAGAGTAGACAACCTTGTTCCTGATTTTAATGGAATTGCTTTGGGTTTCTTTCCATTAACTTGATGTTGGCTATGAGCTTTTTGTAAACAGACTTTATTATGTTGAGGTATGCCCCTTGTATCCCTAATGTCCACAGGACTTTTATTATGAAGGAGTGTTGGATTTTCTCAAAGGCCTTTTCTAAATCTAATGAGATGATCGTGCATTTTTTTTGTCTTTCAGCTTATTTATATGGTGGATTACATTTATCAATTTACATATGCTGAACCATTCCTGCATCTCTGGGATAAAACGTACTTGACCATGGTGGGTGATTTTTTTTTATGTGTTCTTAGATTCAGTTTCCAAGAATGAGAATTTTTAGATCTATGTTAATATGGGATTTGGTCTATATTGTCTAAACAGTTTCCTCCAAGACTGAACAGATTCCTATATGGAAACTCTTTAAATGGAAAGGTAAACAACTCAGGAAGTCCCTGAAACTCATCAGTTTCACTAGAAACAGTTTCATCAGAGTAAACACAATAAAAGTTGAGAGTCCCATTTATAGGGAAGGAAACTGAGTTTCCAAAAATACTCTCAGAGGAGGAAAGCTACAAAGAAGTCTCTGAGTCCAAATGGCTGGAAGATGCAGGGACCAGCTGTGATGCCTATAAGGGTTTAGACCACCTAAGGTACCTGGAAAGGGTACTCTACCCTGTTGAGCTGCCTGTAGACTATGCAGCATGCTCCAGGTTCCCAGCTTTGTGAGCTGTCACCCACGCTGGGGTAGACCTTGAAGATGCTGCTGCCTTTGAGTCATTTCTGTTCCTGTAAGTAACCCCTGGCCCATATATTCCCTGTAAGTAACCCTAATCAAACTCATTGGCTCATCAAGTTGGACTTCAGCAGCATTCTTTGTTCTGAGTGGGATCCCTATCTGGGGTGAGTAGATGTGTATTCTGTCTCCCTAAGAAAAGTTTTTTCACGCAAAAGTACATAATTCTCTTTGTTGGGTTTTTATGTGGATTGGGTATCAGGGTTAACTGTGGCCTTGTAAAACGAACTGGGCAATGATCTGTTTCTATTTTATGGAATAATTCGAGGAGTATTGGTATTAACTCTTCTTTGAACACCTGGCAGAATTCTACACTAAAACCACCTGGTCCTGTGCCCTTTTGGTTGAGAGACTTTTATGACTGCTTCTATTTCATTAGGGGTTATAGATCCATTTAAATTGCTCCTATGATTATGATTTAACCTGTTAGTGGTTATTGAGAAAATTATCCCCCTCCTTTAGATTTTCCAAATTAGTTCAATTTGGTGGACTACAGGTTATGATTCTCTAGATTTCCTCTGTGTGTATGGTGTGTACTACTGACGACCCCATTTTCATTTCTGACTTTGTTAATTTGGGTTTCTCCCTTGTAAGAAAGGACCGCTAGGCTACAGTGATTTCTAAGATTTTCCCCTGTTCTAGCTGTGTGATTTCTAACAAAGCTCTGCATAGAGGTCTCAAGCAAGCTGAAGAGACCATTATATTCCTCCCCTATGTTCAATTATGAAAAAACGGGACCAATCAAGTTGTTCTCAGAAATATATGAAAAGATGTACAATTTAGCTTTGGAAACTGTGAACTGTTGATAAATAAAATTATAATGTTTCATTTTCCAAAGGAAAGAATGTCAGAAATTGTCATTATTTGCTCTAATTGTTTTTTAAAAAAAGATATTTTTAGGTTCTCCAAATTTTGGTTTTGTGAGGTTTTTTTTCTCCCTCTGTGAGTCAGAACAGAGGGATGCAGTTCTAATTATATCCCAGTTATATCCCACAACTTTTCTTGCTGAGTTCAAATTTTCCCAAGCCACTGAGAGGAACCACCATGTTTATCCAAGCCCTTGACTACCAAGGGCTGAATAGAGAACAGGTGTCACTCCTGGAACCAGTCACCCTGTGCAGCATGAGCTACATCCTTCTTGGTGTGTCAATGAGCTGTTCAAGTGGTTCTGGCTGTGTATTAGACATGTTTATTTAAAGCATCAATGCTCGATTCAACCCCAGACCAGTTGAGTCAGAATATTTGGAGAAGGTATTGGGAATTGACATGTAGTAAAGGCTTACAGGTGATTTTTATGCACAGTAAGATATACACTTGTGTTAGAATATGTACTACAAATTACAGTGTCTGGCAAATTATTTTTTTTTTCAAAATATTTACATTGGATTAAAAAGTCTGCCTGGAGTGTTCACTTTGTGGCACATCATTCAGAATAGCTATGAATGTTGCCCAACACAAAATCACAAAATTACTTAAAACATTATGAGATTTTTTTTTCCTGTGTGAACTTTGGCAACATCATGTCACAGGCAGAACAAATATAAAGATACATTTTTATGAAGACTTCTTATGACTTAACAGAAATTACAAAACTATCTCCCAAAATATATTAGGCCAAAACTAAAGTCACAATCAAAGCAGTTCAAGAATACAGTAATGGAGATTAAAATCTACAATGTAATCCCAATAAAAATTGTGTGAAATGAATGTTTATGATATGGAAAATGGCCATCATATTATTTCATTAAAAGTAGCAGGTTAGAAAACAATATTGACATGAAACCAAAAGAACAAATACATTAACATATAGATACAAGATTGGTGGCAGTTAAGCACAATGCAGTGTTAGTGGTAACTACCTTCTCGCCCATATGATTCTGTTCTAAGGCTCCTCTGCTTTCAGTTTCTCATGCCATGTGCTAGGTGCATCTCTAATAATAGGGTGTTTGTCGATTCAGTTTGATTTCTAATCTGTAACCTAAGAGCCTCTATCCTTTGATTATCTGAATTAATTCTATCGGTCATTACTGTATGTTTAAATCTACTTGATTTTGTTCTAGTTCCCAGGCCTTCTAGCTACTGACTCCAGCTCCACCCATACCTTCTACAGTGATTTAATGGGGTATGTCTGGCTGTTATAGATAGGATGTCATTCATGTATTCCAGGCTGGCCTAGAACTTGTTATATAGCCCAGGATGACCTTGACCTTCTGATCCTCTGTCTTTACTTCCTAAGTGCTAGGATTACAGGCCTGTGCCACTATACCTGGTTTTATGTAGTGCTGGGGAATGGAACCCATGATAGGTAAGCACTCTGAGCTACATGCCAAGCCCCCAAGTGTCCTCCAGCATCTTTCATTTACTCCTCTACCTTATAAGCTCTAGTTTTTTTTCTTAGTGGTTTGTCTTAAAATTCTTAATGATATTCAGGTGAGGTAGTGGCTCAATTCTGTAATAGCATCACTTGGGAGACTAAAATAATGAGTTCAGGACTAGCTTGTAATACATAGTAACACCCTGTCTCAAACCCTCCCACTTCCTCCCCCACTCCCTGCAAAATAAAAACAAAAATCTTAATCACTGATTTGTGGGGCTCTACTATGGAACTATAAAAAGAGTCTGTTATCAACAACCGTTTGCTTATGACTCAGGCATCAGTCAACGTTGCTATAGTATTGTATCATTTCTTCAATGTGCATTAGTGAGCATTCTGCTGTAAGACAACACACCACTGTCTTCACTTACATCTCTCATTCCATTCTGTGGATTGTGTATTTACATTAAATCACCCCAGATTTACCAGAGGGAGCTCCTTCAAGCCCTATGTATAAAAAAGACACTACTTATTCCAAAATAATGTTCTGTGATTGGCCAGACTCATAGGATGCCCTCCCCTTGTACCAAATATTATCTCCTCAGAAAATACATTAGGAGTTCAAATTTTAAAATATTGTACATATAAGCAGTAAGGTAAATCTTCTAGTTAAAAAAAAAGTTATTTAAGTTGTTTTAGGGATGTATGTCAAGATCTACTTTTTTAATATAGGTATCAAGAAATGAAACTGAAGTAAAACCATGGCACATTTAATGAGAACAAATACAGTTATCTGAAGTACTTCTGATAATTTATCCAAAGACTGAATTACAAAAGACCACCATTTTCATCATTGGCATTCAAGTTCATTCACCTTTATCCCTGAAATACCAAAGAATTTTCAAGTTGCAAATGTAGACTCTTCTAAAACAGGGAGATACAGGAAGCCCTTGCTACATGTATCTGTCAGCCCACATAGACAGGACTGTCAGATGTTTGCCCCAGTTTCACCCTTCATCCAGCGTTCCACAGGGATGGCACAGATGGAAAGCACAGAACCACAATGATTTTCAGAGGTTCTAGATGACACTGTCAACAAACCCTTCATCTTACAAAAAGGTAACACAGGCCTGGAGAAGTAAACTATTGTAGACAGAGTTACTGGAAAAGCTGGACTTCAAACAGTTTTCAGCATTTCAACAGGAGCTATTTTAAGCATGCCACTTACAATAGTGAGATTAACAAGTCAGTCCACAAAAAAGCTATTTATCCCACAGTGTAGCTGAAACATTTAGCGATGAACAGGCGTGGGGGGATGGGGGAAGAGGGGGTACTGCAGCAGTCACTACAAAAGTGGCCTAAAAGCCATTAAGCTGAAAATAAGGTTTTAAAACTAATGAATTGGGGGCTACATGAATTAAAAGGAGAGTCCATCAGTGTCCCTCTGGATTCCATAGGGAGTTTACTTATGGGCTCTTTAGAGGGATGGAGCCCTGGTTCTTAACCACATCTAATGTCACCCAGCAGCCCAGGGCTTTCCTTCCTTGTGACAGGCACAGATCATCAGGACAATTCAAACTAAGGCACAGCTAATGCTATCTGGGGCCATTTTATTAAGGGCTAGCTCTCAATAAAGAGTTGGCAATCCACCCCAAAAATGAGATGAGGAAAATAGTCCATATTAAAGATAACCCAGCACTCAAGGACGCTGAATTGGATTTTCTTGAAACACGAGGCTTTACACAAGCCTATAACTTCATCTCATCTCATTTCATAACATGTGAGGTTTTCAAAGATATATTCTTTACAATCAAATCCAGATGAATGGATTTGCAAATCCAGAACCACCCATGGCATGCATGGCTCCTCACCTTTACCTATCTGGTATGAGCTTAGGTCATGGGTCCCTTTCCTGTTCTTTTTCATCTTCTTCCTCTACGTAGACTTGAGGCTGAAACAGGAGAATTAATCCTCTTGTGTCTATGCAGATCTCTCTCGAACTAAAATGGGCACCTGTACCTCAAGCAAAAAGTGGGTTCTCAGAGGTGTCAAGAACTGCCCTAGCATTAACTCAAAGATGCTACTGGTGTGCTAATTTAAATCTTCACTGAGGAAATAAAATTTTCATGCTAGCAGATACATTTCTTGAAAGTCATATAGGGAAGAGAAAGGAAACGTCATATTCACCTTAAACTTGAAAGCACAATATTCTCTGTGGTTACAAACTATTAAAGTTCATGACTTTCCTCAAGTGCTTATCAAACAGGTTTCACAGCACTGTACGTACCCTGAGTGGCTGTTGGAGGTAGCTTGAGCGTATTATCTAACTTCTCCCAAAGATAAGTGGGCCGAGGGATGCCTTCCTCTGAACTACACAGAAGGATGACGTCACTGCCGATGTCCTGGGATCCTTGGATTTGGCAGTGTGGAGCAGAAGGGGGAACTGTCACGGGAAGAATAAGTAACACGAATTCACTTTTACTGAGAGCCAATGAAACAGGAATATCCACCACTGGGGAACCACAGGCAACAACGATGGCTCACTTGGGGAGACACCAGGGGACGATCAAGCATCCACTCCCAGGGCATGGTGATGGACACAAGGCTTGCAAGTGCCATAGGCAGGGAGCAAATCTACAAAAGGAGCCATGGCTTTTTGGTTACATTTTAAGGTATCTTAGAGTCTTGGTTTGGATGTTCCCTCTAAAGAAGGATTCTTAAGAGCCTTCAGGTCAACATGCTCACTGCCTTTAATGGCATTGCTGAAAAGACACATTCAAACCAATTTCAGGAGCAGATTGACCCCGCCAGCCCGATGGCAGTCCTCTAACAGAGCCCACTTTAGTCAGGTCGTCTCTTATTTTACAAAGACTAGATGGCCCCGCTCTGTAGCAAATTCAGCTTTACGATGCTTCAGCTTACAGTGAGGCTCAAGTTAGAGAAAGCTAACAACGAGGTAGGGAACATTTCAAAATCCAAAACATTTTCTATCCCTTCAAGGCTGACAAGGATGTAAGTAACAAGAACACTAAAGTCACCAGAGCAACACCAAAGAAAGGAAGCGTAGGTTCACACCGGCACAAAAGCATGAGCACATAAACGAACCCCACGGCATGGAGCTCCAGCTTGGTGGGGCAGGTACCACTGGAGTTTATGTACATGTGATGACGGTCTTAATCCTAACGCCTTCTCAATAAATGATTTCACCCCTTCCGAAATACACAAAAGTGCAAAATGAGTTAGAGACATACAGAGCAATCAGAAAGTGAGTGAGTGGAAGAAGAGACTCCCTCTTCCAGAGGGTATAGGAGTGTAAGTAACCAGAGGGTTTGGGGGTGTAAGTAACCAGAGGGTATGGGGGTGTAAGTAACCAGAGGGTATGGGGTATAAGTAATCAGAGGGTATGGGGTGTAAGCAACCAGAGGGTATGGGGTATAAGTAACCAGAGGGTTTGGGGGTGTAAGTAACCAGAGAGTATGGGGTGTAAGTAACCAGAGGGTATGGGGGTGTAAGTAATCAGAGGGTATGGGGGTGTTATTAATCAGAGGGTATGGGGGTGTAAGTAACCAGAAAGTATGGGGGTGTAAGTAATCAGAGGGTATGGGGGTGTAAGCAACCAGAGGGCATGGGGTATAAGTAACCAGAGGGTATGGGGGTGTAAGTAACCAGAGGGTATGGGGGTGTAAGTAACCAGAGGGTATGGGGTATAAGTAATCAGAGGGTATGGGGTATAAGTAACCAGAGGGTATGGGATGTAAGTAACCAGAGGGTATGGGGTATAAGTAACCAGAGGGTATGGGGGTGTAAGTAACCAGAGGGTACAGGGGTATAAGTAACCAGAGGGTATGGGATGTAAGTAACCAAAGGGTATGGGGGTTTAAGTAACCAGAGGGTATGGGGGTGTAAGTAATCAGAGGGTATGGGGGTGTAAGTAACCAGAGGGTATGAGGGTGTAAGTAACCAGAGGGTATGGGGTGTAAGTAACCAGAGGGTATGGGGTGTAAGTAACCAGAGGGCACGGGGGTGTAAGTAACCAGAGGGCATGGGGGTGTAAGTAACCAGAGGGCATGGGGGTGTAAGTAATCAGAGGGTACAGGGGTGTAAGTAATCAGAGGGCATGGGGGTCTGGGAGGGCAGCTCACTGGCAGAATGCTTGCCTAGCACACATAAGGTCCAGAACTACACAAAAGAGGGTGAGGGGTATGGGTCTGCTGTGCTGGGCTAAGGCAGCCTCCTGGACTTGGTCCATTCAACATTACCACTATGGTACTATGAAGAAAAACCTAAAGTAATTATTTTGAGATGACATTCACTATAAAGTAAAGGATTTTGTTCTACCTTAAAAAAATGTTTTTAAGCTTGGATAGTATAGGAAATCTGTTGCTCAGTTATCATGTAAACTTCAGAATAGCAACTATTTCCTTTAGTACTCCATATTGTACTCAGAGTACTTAGAACTATATATAGCTTTAATATAATGAATGTTATCTTCGAAGATACACCTCCAGTCTGGTCCTTAGCTTTCAGAATTACTTGAATACTGGGAGAACAGGGCACCAAGGATTAAAGCACATTCTCCCTATTGAGGAAAAACATCAGTATCCTCAAATAACTCAGCAGTGGGAGAGGAGGAAAGGGGTGAGGAGAGGGCTAGACAGGACATGGAGATAGATGCTGGGACCTGAACAGAAGGAGGAAGGGCCTTCTCTGAGTACTTCTTCTGTCCAAATGAGGAATTCACCCCCTCTACCACAAGATCTACTTGGACCACTTCTACAAGCAATCCACCTGAGAGACAGGGAACTGAGACATCTAACAGCTGCAGGGAATAGAATTTGGTGCTGAAGAGTCAAGCCACATTCTATGATATAAAGAATGCTGCTTGAATGAGCAGATCCGAATTTTAATCTAAACATTGCTCATTTCCTGCCTTAAAGGACAAGGCCTATATCAGTTTGGTCTCGTTTTTAAGGTGATAATCTAATGTATGATAGAAACAAGGATGTCTTTAAGAGCATAAGGAAGTAGAGTTAAAATTATATCAGGTCCACAAGTGCAAGTTGAGAGCTATGGTGACCCGACTTCCTGTCACAGATGTAGTCAGTGAAAACATTATCCTCACACATGCTGACACCTCTACTTTTTACTCACAACAAATTATTCATGACTGAGTTTTACCACAACAGAAGGCTGCTGTCCTACAGGACCTTAAAGATAGTTTTTATGTCACCCTTCATCCACTGCCAAGAAATAGCATTAGGTAAATTTAAAGACCATCTGGAGATTTAAGAATGGGAATCATAGAGAAGTCGAGGGGCATTGTGGGTAAGAAGGCAGGCAGGGAAGGAACTAAGACCACAGGGAGGAAGCAGAGAAATAAACATGAAGGACATAAGTAAATATGCTTTAGAGCAGATTTGTAACTGAAGCCTGAGGTAGTGGGACTTGTCTGTCACTCACCTAACACTGTGAGGCCAGCAACCCCAATGTTCCTGCCCCCTCTGTCTGGAAGATTGTTCACCAAGCACTGGTAGGTGCCCGTATCTGACAGCTGAGTGTTATTGATGAAGATGGAGACATTGGTAGCAGGCATGGTGCCTGTAAATCCTACCCTCCCCTGGAACCTGGGGGCACCGTCAAACATCTGTCCACCCTGATAGAGAATGACCTGCGAAAGGAAGCAATATGTAAGTAAACTGGCCATGGTAGGCCCTTCTTGGCACATAACCTAGTAGATAGAACCAAATGTACCTGCAACAGAAAGTGGAAATTTTAATTTCTCAGGGTTGTCAACAGCTTTTGGTGACTGCCCCATCCATGAGCATCTTAGGACTCTATAAACTCTCACAGCATAATTAGAATAACTTTTCCCTTCCTTAATTTATCAGAACATAGAAAATATCTTGAATGCAACCAGACTCTCAACACGTAAATATTTCTACCAGTGAAAAGGTTAATGGTGAGATGAAATCCTAAAGGTATTTGCATTGCTGTTCTCATACTAATTAGGCCACAGAATGGCAGATCACTCACAGGCTGAATATCCACATCATAAAAGGAAGGGAACATTGCAAGCCCATGACTACTGTGCTTGCCAACTTATCAGAGCTAACAATTATCAGAGCTAACTATTCTCGGGAGAAACACAGCCTATAATATAGAAGAAAGCCCCCGGGGTTGAAAATGGAGAGGGGCCTATCAGGATCTTCGTGTGCATGTGTGGGAAACCTTAGTTCTTCTTTTAAACACTTTCAAACCATCATTGATGCTTAAAATGGTGTGATTTAACGTGATCCCAAAAGCTTACTCTCCTGCCAAAGTTTCATGGTTTGGAGATATACTGTATCCATGTATGCAATTTTCAACTAATAAATTAAAAAATAATAAATTTAAAAGAAGTTTCTATAGAATTTTGTGCCAGAAAATTTACTTCACTAAATACACTAAGTAGTAAGATAAAATCAGAAGAGCTTCAGAAAATGAATGTCATCTTTGTAAATAAAGCTGTGGTGGTTACCACAATTAATTAATTTTATAGTGGGTATCTGAGATTAATTTATTTCCTGAGATTAATTAATTTATTAACTTATTTCCTTATCAGATCATGAACTAAGTGCAATGGGGAGGGCACACTGACCACGTGATACAGATTTCTGGAGGAGCTTCCATTTTTACATGTGTCCTTCTATGTGGCACACTCTCACTCTCATTTGTATGAGAGTCTGAGTTGGCTGGCAAGCCTACTGTGTTAGGATGCATGTTGAGTGGTAAACCTACTGTGTTAGGATGCATGTTGACTGGTAAACCTACTGTGTTAGGATGCATGTTGGCTGGTAAGTCCACTGCATTAGGATGCTTGTTGACTGATAAACCTACAGCATTAGGATGCATATTGACTGGTAAGCCTACTGTGTTAGAATACATGTTGACTGGTAAACCTACTATGTTAGGGTGCATGTTGACTGGTAAACCTACTGTGTTAAGATGCATGTTGGCTGGTAAACCTGCTCTGTTAGGATGCATGTTGGCTGGTAAACCTGTTCTGTTAGGATGCATGTTGGCTGGTAAACCTACTATGTTAGGATGCACGTTGACTGGCAAGCCTAATGTGTTTGGATGCATGTTAAACTGACAAGCCTACTGTGTTAAGATGCATGTTGGCTGGTAAGTAACTCATCAAAGCAAACTGCTGCCTAGAGCTTCTTACTATCATCACTCTCTTTAGAGAACACTCCAAGTCATCTGAGTTAGTGCCAATCTCTTCCTCAAAGATAGACTTTGCCTTCTTAGTATTTGCCTCTCAGCTGTGTTTTCTTTTTAACATTCCAAAGTCCTGCACAAAGCCCTCAGGAGAACCTCTTTATCATTTGCTATCCAGATCATGAGGACATCCTTGTAAACCGAGGGCAGCCTTATCAAATCATGAACTAATAGTGCAATGGGGAGGGCACACTGACCACGTGACCTTACTCTAGAAACCAAACATTCCCATGGTGCTTCCCTCACCATCTCGTCTGCCAAGATCCACAGTTGTAGAGGTGGAACAGAAGTACCTGTTCAGGCTGGTTTGCATTCGAGAGCGGAATGACCATCCAAATGACATTGAGGTTAATGAGAGCAGCACTGGTAGAGAAGGCGCACGGCAGGACGGCTGTCTGGCCCCGAGCCACCTGGACACTGCCGGGGCTCTCAGACACTTCCAGGGACACCGCAACACCTGTAGAGGAAGGAACAGTTTGGTTCTGTGTGCGCCCTTTCCTAACAGCTCTGTGAGTATCACGGTATCACATGACATCTGACCTGGATCTGTGAACACACTGACAGAATGGTCTAACCAGAGAATGACTCATCACTCACAGAGCCAAAATAAGAAAGTGGCTCACCCCTTTACATCTTAGAAAGTAATTTTGAAATGTTAGGGACCATCTATTCTCTCTCTCTCTCTCTCTCTCTCTCTCTCTCTCTCTCTCTCTCTCTCTCTCTCTCTTTCTCGTTTTTCGAGACAGAGTTTCTCTGTGTAGTTTTGGTGCCTATCCTGGATCTCACTCTGTAGAACAGGCTGGCCTCGAACTCATGGAGATCCGCCTGGCTCTGCCTCCCGACAGCTGGGATTAAAGGTGTGTGCCACCACTGCCCTCTATTCTCTCTTATAAGGCAGTAACCCAGTATTTGGAGAGATTCAGATATACCATAGCAAAGTCCACGAAAAAGTTGATAAATCCTGACAAAAGACATGAACTGAATTTTCTAAGTATCGTTACAGTAGCACACCACAAAATTTAGTGCTCATCTGTAAATCTAACAAAGCATGTGAATGTCTTTATGCATATAAAGCATCAATGAAAAAGGTAATAAGTAAAAGAAATGGGAAGATGTACAGTGTTCATGAGATGGGAGATCCAATATTAATAAGAGGTCAATTAATCTCCCCAAATTGATAAAATTCAGAGCAAATTCAATTAAAACTCCACTAGGCTTTTTAAGTACATGGCAATGAATTAATTTTCGCACACATGAAAAGGGAAGAATCACAAAGAGTCAAAAGAAGTAAAAGAACATAATAAAGAACGATGGTCAAGGGCTCAAGTGATGGCTCAGCAGTTAAGAGCACTGGCTGCTCTTGCACAGGACCCAGCTTCAATTCCCAGCACCCACGGGTCACTTACACCCTCTGTTAACTCCAGTTCCAAGGGGTCTAACACCCTCTTCTGGTCTCCACAGACACTGAACATCCATACTGCCTATAGCTTAGGCTTGTTCCTAACTAGTTCTTATGACTTAAATTAACCCATTTCCATTAATCAACATGTACCACCCATCCTGCTTCTTTTGTGTCTTCTGGCATCTCTTCTGTGCCTAGATTTATCTTCTACTTCCTCTCTCTCTGCCTGGAAGTCCCACCTACCTCCTGCCTAGCTATTGGCCATTCAGCTTTTTATTACACCAACCACAGTAATATATATTCACACAGTGTACAAATATCCCAACAGTAGTGTACACCTATACAGGCAGGGGGAGCTGGAGTCTGTGGCCAGCTTGAACTGCAGTGCTACCCCTCCTGGAAAGAAAGGAAGTGAGAGGGGAAGGGAAGGGCAGCAAGAGGAAGAGCTGAGCATTATGGCAAAGGCCTCCTGAGTGGGGAGATGAAAACACGAGGACTGTGAAATCAGGATAGCCTAGGCAAGGGCGGGCCTGGGCTACACAGCAAGACCATACTTCACAAAACAGCAACAACAACAAAAAAAAAATGAGCCACAGAGAGCCCACCATTACGTTCTTCAGATTGCTCCAATACAGGAGAGAAAGCACTTTCCCCTGTTAACCTATGCAAGGCGATGTTTATCATCCATCCTCAAATATACTAATTTCATGCTGAACTCACATAATTCACACACACACACACACACACACACACACACACACACACACACACAAACTGAAAGTAACAGCTAGAAATGGGGGGAAATGCCCAAACAGGGAATGCAGAGGGCAGGGATGGGGCAGAGATGGACAGGGATGGGCAGGGATAGACAGGGATGGGGCTGGGATGGGCAGGGATGGGGCTGGGATGGGCAGGGATGGGGCTGGGATGGGCAGGGGTGGACAGGGATGGGCAGGGACAAGGCTGGGATGGACAGGAATGGGCAGGGATGGGCAGGGGTGGACAGGGATGGGCAGGGACGAGGCTGGGATGGACAGGGATGGGCAGGGATGGGCAGGATGGCAGGATGGGCAAGGATGAGGCTGGGATGGGCAGGGATGGGCTGGGATGGGGCAGGGATGGGGCAGGGAAGAGGAGCCTGTTAGCAAGAGAAAGCCTCTGCCGCACTCACTTTTTATTTTTACATTCTCACATCATCTGATTCTTGAATCCCACACTTTGGCACCGCAGCAAAAGAAACATTCTAGAGAGCTTTCAGAGCTTGCAAAGGGGCAGGTGAAGCTGGACGGGTCTGACTGGCAATCTGGCTCTTGCTTCTAATCTGCTACGGAACATCAAACAAGTCACTTAATCTCTAAAACTTGGTGCTTCATCTACACAAAGGGCTTGTGCTCCCACCCACTTGCCACAGAAGGAGTGTCAGAGATGGTGGCTCCCGCCATGACTATCCTTGCTGGGGAGGCAATGGAGCGCGCTGACCATCCAAGCCTACAGCCAATACAATACAGAAAGACTCATTTAATTCCACAAAGAATCAAGAAGGAACTCCCACCTCTGGGGCCCTTCTGATCCCCTTGTTGGGAGTTGTTCTAATAAAATTTGTCCCCTCTAAAATGGAAAATAGAGGCCCAGAGAAAAACTAAAAGCCAGTTCGAAGACACATAACCACAAGGTTAGAAAATGTACTCTCTGGCCGGGCGGTGGTGGCGCACACCTTTAATCCCAGCACTTGGAAGGCAGAGCCAGACGGATCTCTGTGAGTTCGAGGCCAGCCTGGTCTACAGAGTGAGTTCCAGGAAAAGGCACAAAGCTACACAGAGAAACCCTGTCTTGAAAAAAACCAAAAAAAAAAAAAAAAAAAAAAAAATGTACACTCTGGACTCAAACCATGCAGTTTACCTAAGGAAAACATACACTAAAATATCTCATAAATTTTATTATCACTGCACTAAGCAATCACAACATTTAAAACTATAACAGACTTTTACACAAAACCCTTAGATGAAAACCTCCTCAATTTCCTGACTGTAAACTTACAAATCAGCTCCATCTGCCTCAATGCCCTCTCTACTGTTAAGAGCTTATTTAGAGCCGCGCCCACTGTCCACTAGGAGAGCTCTGAATCCTCTCCCTTTGGTCCCTTAGTAACCTTGCCACAGACTGCAGGATCTCAAGCCTTCTCTCTGCACAGGAATTCCCTTGCAGCATTTAAACATTCTCCAGTTGCTCAATTTCAAAGCAATCCCTCCCTCGCCCAAGGGCATTAGTGTCCTGTTCTCCCTACTCCCACCACCAGGATCTGCTGCCTCAGAGTCTTCCTGTGACTCTTTCTGAAGACCTGTCTACACTGGCTGTCTACTGACCACTCTCTCCCCCAGTCTTTGATCCAATGCGGTTCCACTACTTCTAAAAGCTCCTCCCCAGGCATCCCAGAGACCATGTGGCTGCACAGCCTTTGTAATCTTTCTTGCACCCTCAAGGGCTTCCACCAGAGATGAGCAGGCTCACTGTTGAAGCCCACTGCCCCTCAGCTTCAGGGAGACAGTCTGAACTCCACTCCCCTTCCCTGCGTGTTTCTTGGTCTCTCTGCAGTTTCACTCCTTGCTCCATGGCTTCACGTGTTTGTAGTCCTCAAAGGACTTCCTGATCTCCACACTTGCCCTGCAGAAGCACATCTGCAGTCTTGAACTGGATCCTCATTTACAATGGTTTCCAAAAGTCTTTCTCAAACGTACATCATCACCTCCCAGACACATCTACTTGGTATCTCCAAGGCATCTCAAGTCAGTGTCCATGACCAAAGGCATCCCTTCCATGCCAGGCTCCTTTCTTCTTAAAACGTCTTTATTCATTTTTTAGGTTGGTATACAAAACAACATGTTTTATTTTGCATTTTCGTACATGTATCATTAGACTTTGTTCTCATCCATGACCCTCCCTGACTTCCCTCCCCGGTGTGGTGGTTTGAAAGAAAGTGGCTCCGAAAGGGAGTGGCGCTATTAGGAGGTGTGGCCCCGTTGGAGGAGGTGTGTCACTGTGGGGGCGGGCTTAAGCTCCTTTGCTCAAGCTACACTCAGTGTAGTAAACAGTTCACTTCCTGTTGCCTACAGATCAAGATGTAGGGTTTGCAGCTCCTTCTCCAGCACCATGTCGGGTAGCATGCCGCCATGCCCCACCATGAGGATAAAGGACTAAATGTCTGAAACTGTAAGCCAGCCCCAGTTAAATGTTTTCCTTTATAGGAGTTGCCATGGTCATGGTGTCTCTTTATAGCAATCGAAACCCTAACTGAGACAGCCCACTCTGGTGGGGGTTTTCTGCCTTTCCCCATAGACTCCTTTCTCTCTGCTCCATGCTCTCATGACGTGCATATTCCATTACCCTCTTCTTCCTCTCCTATAATCTCCTTTGTAGTTTCAGGAATCGCATGCTGTGTACACACACACACACACACACACACACACACACACACACACACACCAACGGATACATCCAAAATTTTCATTTTAAATTTAAGTTTAAATATGAGATAATATGCAGTATTTGAGTCTGTCTTATTTCATTTAAACATAATGGTTTCTAATTGAATCCATTTTCCTGTCAATGTCAAGATATTGTTTTTCTTTGTGAATAAAATTCCAACGTATACATGTATCACATTTGTTCCTCCATTTATCTATTAATAGACATCTAGGCCGCTTGCATTTCCTAGCTATTATGAATAGTGCAGCTACAGACATGGGTGTGCAAGCAAATCTCTGAGGTATGCTGACTTAAAAATTAGTTGAGTTCATACCCAAGAGTGGTACTGCTGGGATATATGGTAGTTCTATTTCTGGCTTTGGGGGAAACCCCCATGCTGATATCAACAGTGGCTTTACACGTTTACACTGTCAGTTGAGGTATATCAGGGCTCTTCTTTCCCCATGTCCTTACCAACATTTGTTGTTTGTTTTTCAAAGCAATTTTAATTTGCCTTTCCCTGATGGCCAAGGAACACTTTTTCAAACATTTATCAAACATTACTCATTTTGGAACTGTTAATTCAGTTCCTAGCTCATTGATAAACTAATTAATTAACTGATTATTGTTGGGGGGTTTCAAGGGGTGATCAGGCTTTTTGTTGTCATTTGGTTGACTTTTGTTTGCTTGCTTGGTCTGGGACATATGTCTTTTATTGACCTAATTCACCAGAGTGAAAATAATGCCTACACCAAATCAAATGTGTGTTACTATAACTTCTGCATCACAAAATCCACAGCTTCAAAAACAAAAACATCACATTTGACTCAATCAAAATCCACTGCTTCAGAATCAACACCTTCTTTGAAACCACAGGAATGCTTAAATATGGTTAAGACTCAAATGCAGAAATCTGGTTGGTTGAAAAGCTAATTAACTTCCTAACTTGCTCAAATGAAATTACAAAAAGGGCAAACTTGTGAGGGTTGTTTTTGTTTTCTGGGTTTCATTATTGGGATAATAATGGGGGGATTGTTTCTATTATTTCTTTCCCCCTTCCCACCAAACTGTGTTCTTCACACATAATACAGTCTACTGAAATCACCAACACTGCCTGGCAGTTGAGAATATTTAGAGTCCTGGGGCTGGAGAGACAGCTCAGCAGTTAAGAGCAAGTACTCCTCCTGCAGAAGACTCAAGTTTATGTCCCAGCACCCATGTCACACAGCTCACAATTGCCTGTAACTCCAGCTCCAGGGGACCAGGCATCCTCTTCTGGCCTCCACTCACATGCACATACACACCCAGGCATGCATTCTGTACATATAAAAACTACAGAGAAATCTTTCTTTTTTTTTTTTTTTTTTTTTTTTTTTTTTTTCGAGACAGGTTTCTCTGTGTAGCTTTGCGCTTTCTGGACTCACTTGTAGACCAGCTGGCTCGAACTCACAGAGATCCGCCTGGCTCTGCTCCAAGTGCTGGGTCAAAGGCGTGCGCCAAAGAGAAATCTTTAAAATAGAGTTCTAAAGTAATAAGGAAGAGAGCTACCCCAGGCACTCTTCTGCTGTCCTTTCTTCTCAGAGATTGGAGATGTTTGGGGCGACACCATCAGCAGCAACTATAGCTCTGATGAGAGTCCAGCTCTTTACCTCCATGAAAACCAAGTTACAAGTGATGTGTAAGTAACATGTTTGACTTCTGATGTGCTAGGCAGTGGTGGCACATGCCTTTAATCCCAGCACTTGGGAGGCAGAGGCAGGCGGATCTCTGTAAGTTTGAGGTCAGCCTGGTCTACAGAGTGAGTTCCAGGAAAGGTATAAAGCTACACAGGGAAACCCTGACTCGAAAAACAACAACAACAACAACAACAAAAAGACTTCTGGTGTTTCCTGCCAGTTCAAGCAGGTCTTCAGTGGGCTACTCCAGGGAGGCCGAATTGGTCTCTGTGGGACTAGACCCCACAAGTTAGGCTGCTCTGGATTTCAATGTCTCTAAACACACCCCACAAGCCAGATCACTACAGATGGAAATTATCTTGGTCTTGGCCTTTTAGAATCATTTCCAGTCTTACCACCAGCCATTTCAAATCCAGCTGAACCCCCAGACAAGTGAGGCAGAGAACAGGTTGGCTGGGCACAGAGCAAGATCCCACCCCACCCCACTACTCCTTCACTGGACAGTGATTCAAACTGCATCCTGGTGTTTAGAGTTTGCATTTATTCACATGGTCTAGATATTCACCTCCTGATGTGGAGTTGGAGAAGATTTTCCTCCTGCTCTTTAGGTTCTCTCTTCCCTCTGGTGCTGATTTCGTTTTCTGTTCAAAAGCTTCTTGGTCTCATGTAATCCTATTCGTGGATTCTTTGGATCATTTCTATACTACTGGATTTATTTTTTCCACAAAGCTGTCTGTCATCTGTGTCTGCATGTTAAAGTGTTTTCCCTGAGTTTGTCTCTAGCAGTTGCAAAGTTCCAGGGCTTACATTGGGTCTTTGATCTGTTTTGAGTGGCTCTTAGTACAGGGTGAGAGAGAACGGTCTTCCTTCTTCTACTTGTGGAAAATCCAAATGCATCCATTAACATGTGTTAACAGCATCTTTGCTACCTTGTCTGTGACACATGTCTGACACCTTTGTCAGACATCAGGCAGCTGTAGTTGTGGGGCAAGTAGGAGAGGAAAGGGTTAATGTGGCTTACACTTTCACATTGCAGTCCATCACTGAAGGAGGTCAGGACAGGAACTCAAAACAGGGCAAGGAACCTGGAGGCAGGAGCTGATGCAGAGGCCATGGGAGGGTGCTGTTCACTAGCATGCTCCCCATGGCTTGCTCAGCCTGTGTTGTTATAGAACCCAGGACCACCAGCCCAGGGATGACCCCAACAACAATACGCTGCCCCCTCCCACACCAGCACTGATAAGAAAATGCTCTGCAGGCTTGCCTACGGCCCAATCTTAAGGAGGCGTTTGCAATTGGGACCCAGTCCTCTCAGATAACTCTAGCCTGTGCCAAGTTGACATAAAGTTAGCCAGCACATTTTGTTTGCTCTATAAATTGGGAATTTTGAAGTCACCTAAGACATTCTCCATCACTACAAACATCTTAAAACATGATGCAGGGCTACATGAGGAGGATACATTTTCTTGAGAAAAAGCATACAGAGGAGTCTTATGGAGATAATATTTAAATTATGATTGTGATAGGAACCACCTCATTTCTATCTAAGAAAGGGTCTACACACCCAAAATCAGTGGTTCTCAACCTGTGGGTCTCAAACCCTTTGGGGGTCAAAAGACCCTTTCACAGCGGTCACATATCAGATATCCTGCATATCAGATATTTACATTAAATCAATAACGGTAGCAAAATCACAGTTATGAAGTAGCAACAAAAATAATTTTATGGTTGGGGGGTCACTACAACATAAGGAACTGTATGAAAGGGTTGCAGCATTAGGAAGGTTGGGGACCACTGTTCTAAATGTATCTGAGCAAAGGCAGCTGAGATTAGATGTGAACACACACATGTCATCTGCACAAGGAGCCTGCCTGATTGGCTCAGGGGAAGGCAGCTGTGGAGAGCCATGGACTCCTGGGAATTTGTGCCTGAAAACCCTTCTTGGCAAGAACATACATGTTCCTGGAGATGAGCTGAGATTTTGTTGGTTAATTTTTATCTGGAATAATCAAAAAAGTTGTATAACCTGCTTTCATTTTTTATCGTTAGATTAAAAAGAAGTTGCTTTTGAACAGACTCAAAAGGTGTGAAGGGGAAAAAAATGCCGCTTTGTAACAATGTCCCAGGACTCTGGTACATTCAGTGCAGCGAATATGTTTAAAAAAAAAAAAAAACCTTAGTATAAAGTAGTGAGTGTTTTACATTTTAAATGCTTAATTCTTACCCAACCTGTAAAACATCAACTGAAAACCCAATTTTCTTTTAAAGTATATTTCCATGTTTAAAATTCTAGGCAAGGATTTAAACTTTAATGCTAAATATTAGACTAAAAATTCACTTATGACGTCCTACAATTTGCAATATTTACATGTAAAATGCATTATTCAAGAGCTGAATTGGTAGCATTTTGCAGAGTTCAACCTTTTCTTACTGCTTCCCCCCAAAACTACAGTCACCTCATGAATTCTGAATGGCTCAGCAGTTAAATAAGAAAGGAGTAAAGTACATAGCCATGTTTCCTCTGAGGAGTTGAGATCAAAAGTTAAAGTTTTCTTTCCTCTTTCTAAAGGCTAAAGACTCATTTCCTAAGATTTAAAGCAAAAGGGAATTTATACCATGTCAGATCAAGAAGTATGATTCATCCAAACAGAAGATGCGAGTTAGGAACCCTGCAAAGTCCTGAAGGATCATCCCCGGCCAACAGAAGAGATCAAGAATGTGTTCCAGCCCTCTGCCCAGGGCCAGATGCAAATGACAGGACGTCTTTCAGCAAGGCCATCAACAGTGGAAGTTGAGAATGGCTACTGGCCCAAGCAACCCAACTGAGATTTCAAAAATGGAGCACTGTCCAATGTCTGGGGTGAATGCCACCCCCTCAGAACACTTCCCCCAGAATGCAGTCGGCAAAGCAAACCAGGACCTTCTGTTTGTAGCACTTTGGGCAACCTCCATTATCCTTTTGTTCTCATGTTTAGCAGCAGTCACACTCAAAGAAGGTTCAGTGGCTTATTCACACATGACCTTACAAGTGTTGTCCAGTATATGCACAACAGAATATTGACCTATTTCCTCTAACCTATTGGGTTTTATACTCCTATCAGAGTGAAATAAGTTTCAACATATTAAACTTCTAATCTACATTTTCTGAAGGAAACTGAGGAAATATTATAATTCTTTAACACTGGGATTTTTTAAAAAAACAGATGACTTTCTTCCTGTATTTTAATTAAATTTATTTTTTTAATTTAAATTTAAGTTAAAAAAATTAAATTAAAATTTTAGACTTACTATATGATCTTTTTTAAAATGCTATAAAAACCAAAAATATGTCTATATTAATTGCAATTAAATTAAACATTTTGGCCATAAATACCATAGTAAATAGTGATTAATATCTGTTTAATTTTATGAATGCAGATGATTCTATTATACATTGGTTACCTTCATTAATCAATGTATGGGACTGTATGCCAAATCGCCACCTTATGCCAGTTCACACAATGCATTTTATTGTTGGTATACAGAAGCAGCGCCACGAAGTTTCCTATCCTCATTTCCTTGCTGAAGCATCACTCAACTATACAGACTACGTCACATGGCATTATATTTCAATGGTATGATAGTCATTTTAGTGCCTTCCCATGGACTTCACCTCTTTAATCACCAGCCTGTTCCAGGGCGATCAGAACAGCAAGGGACATGGACACAGACACTAAAGAGCAGATCTAGAGATGAGGCAGAGACTTCAACACCTGTACTGAGAGACAAGGCACAGGGAGCTCTGTAGATACCCGCCCCTCTCTGTCACCTTCCGGAGTATGTGCATCCATCCTCGCAACATGGCACATATATCCTGGGTACCATTTACTCAGTGATGTCTCCTAATCCCTATCATCAACTTCAGAATCCTCTTCAAATGTCACATTCCTGTCACCCCCTCCTGAGGTCATATCCAGCTATGAGCTGAGGCATTCTGTTCCACTTAGAAATCCCCCTTCAGTGTGACTACAGTCTCGCAAGATGGATGCAGAGGAGTGCTTAAGAGTAATTATAGAAAATCTAGTCACCGCAGTACCACAGACCGGCCACATAATTTATATACATATTTTGTTTCGCCGATATTACATGACTCACTGAGTTTTGTAATAACCTTGAATTATTTATAACTTAATAAAACAGGCCTCGATTACCAAATTAATCTTGAAGACCTAGTAGCACCAGGCATCCAACTGGCATGGCAATTCACAAGAGCTGAGCCCTCGGACACGGCGAGCCCCATCACTCCCTGTCTCTCCACAGTCCAGCACTTTACTCAGTCATTTTGCTGCTAACTCCTATGGGCATTTGCATTTGTGAAGCCTTTTTTAAGGCTTACATAAGGTGTGTGTTCAGAATTAACCATAGAGTAGCAAGGCAGGAGAGCAGAGACCAGCTTTGCAGAGTTGCAAACGAGGATGTTAACTATTCTGTGCTGAAATTCCCTTCAGAGAAAGCAAAAAGGAATTCCTTACATGTTAGTCACCAGAGCTGAGATGCAGGCTCCCGATCATTCACATCCCGGGTAACTGTAATTGCACCAGGAATCAGAACTTGATCAAGAAAAAGAGAGAGAGAGAGTCCTCTCCAGGCTTGACGCTATTATGAGATGGGTCTTATCTAAAGATACACCAAATGCAGGCTAAGGGTGTAAGTCAGTGATAGACTGCTTATCTGGCATAGTCAAGGTCTAACTCAGTCTCCAACACCAGAGAGGAAAAGAGACATATCAAGTGTAATTATGTCTGGCAAACCCAACACCACCTTCCCTGCTGGCAGGAACCTGGGAAAATCAGCAGTATGTGAAGAGAAGAGCTAGATCACTAAAATGAGGGTAGGAAGGGATGTTACATGAGAAAAGGGCAGCCCATCAAGACTTAATGGGCCTCTGTGTATTACAGGCACACAGCTCTCTTCATTCCTAAAGAGTGCGTCAGAGTACAGGAAGCAAAAACTCCTAGACATGAAACATAAAAAGGAAATATATACTGTTAGAGATTGCCAGGCTTTTCTAACATCAATTCATAGAACAGACAAATATCAGTACAAACACAGAAGACCTGAATAGAGACAAATTTGGGGTGGAAGTGTGTTAAAATATACAGCCAACGACATGACCAAAGAAACAAGTTAAAGACTAATTTTCCAGGAAAGCAGTCAAAGCCATCACAGAGAAACTTGCTTGATACAGAAATGCAGTGGCCCCTGTAAGCAGAGGCCAAGTGACCGGATCCTCCCACAGTCCCACAACTAACAACAGTCTCAGTTATCTCACCAGTGACTGGAGCATGCTGCAAAGCCACACTGCTCTGTGGCCATCTCTGCTGGCTGCAGAGGCCACACAGCACACTCCTTCCAGTGGCTCGTGTCTCTGTGACATCTCACCTATGGGGTTCTGAATGGAAGACCTACATCTCTGCATGTGAGCTGGGAAATTGGAGACATCATCTCTAGCATCTACTCCGAACGCGGACTTAGAGAAATATTCAAAATATGATGGGCAACCATGCATATTAAAGCCAGCCATAAATGCAGACTTCAAAAACCTTGTCTGTCTTTCCTCTCCCACGCCTCACCATGCCTGCTCTTGCCCAGCCCTCTTTCCTACCATGCACTGCATGGCCTTGCAGAGTGGAAAGCTGAACCTGCCCTCTTATCCTATATGAGCCCTATGCCCTCTGAGGAGGAGGGGGCGGCTGCCACTGAGCTGGATAAAAGTGTCCAGAGGCAGGGGAATGGAAGTTGTCCAAGTTCCCTGACAAGAGGAGACTTGTGTTCTATTTTGTACATAAGAGAATAAGAAGTGACGAGACCAGAAAAAGATGGCCACCCTGGGAAACGGATTTCATCATCACAGGATTCCCTGAGCACAGAAATTACAGAGCAGACTTCAAAGACCCTGGAGGGAAACACCAGTAGTTATTCCACAGGAAATTAAGAGGGTACTTCAGCCAGCCAGTGGTGGCGCATGCCTTGATCCCAGCACTTAGGAGGCAGAGGCAGGCAGATCTGTGAGTTCCACACCAGCCTGATCTACAGAGCAAGATTTAGGATAGCCTTTAGAAAAAGGCTTGCTTCAGAGTCTAGCATTGTAAAAGCCCTTGCAGCATACAAAAGGAGCCTCAATAAGTGATATCAAATTCCATGCCAAAAAAGAGCTTCAGATTTTAAGTTAAAACAACTTGAAAAAAAAAAAAAATTCTTGCTAACCACTGTCAGCCTAGAAATGAATTATAATCATTTTAAAGTAAGTATTAATGCATCAATGACTAGATGAAAGGTCATCTTTGTGTCTTCAGATCTCAGAAACTCCGGTTAATCTCCAGGGTGGGGGTGGTTAAGAAAACGGACAGAACCTGAGGGCTATGTTTCTGGTGTTTGGGGACATCCCTTCATTCTAATGATAACTCTCCAGTCAAATGTGAACTGGTAAGAAACTTGCCTTCTTGGGGGTTGGTGGGGGGAGAGTTGAAATTCTTGCTGCTTAATTTCCTAGAACTTTTGAAAAATACAGTCTTTCAAACAAGGCTAAGAAGAACATACCTTCTCTTTATTGGGTTAGGTTTCCTTACTGGCAGAATAATCTATATTTTGGACACTGGCATACTGTACTTGATGGTCCCTATTCATCGGATTACTGGATTCAAGATTTATTTCTATTGGGAAACGCTATCTAGGGTTCCAGGTGGCAAAAGGCCAGAGTAATGGCCTTTGCTGCTAAACACAAGCGTCCTCTCAACCTCATCACTCAGTGGAGCATCCTCACTTGGCGACAGTGAGCAAGCTCCATTTGTTTAATGAGGCATTCAGATGATAGAAGTGGCTTAAACCAACAAGTGGAGTTATTATGAACAAATAAAGCCATCTGAGACCATCAGAAGGATGCGACGTTCCGAGACAGACGGGCTTTTTCTAAGCACGGCTCCACTGTGCCTCTTCCAAATAGAACTCTAGTTTTTCTTTTCCTTGATCTCCTTGATGTGTTGGTGTCAGTTCCAGCTTAACTGGTAAGTAGTTAACACATTCTTTAGGGTATATAAGACGGGAGGATGTGAGAGAACAGCACTTGGGATGGGGGAATCTTTCTAGGAATGCTGACAGAGAAAGAGACAGGATAGAGATGGAACCAAGTCCTGATAATGAATCCAAATATGTTACTCAGCCTCCCAGGCCAGGCAGACCCTGCTTACTTTGGCTTTTGCCTATCTTTTCAGTAGATTTACTCGGGTTCAGCAGCACAGCCATCTCTCCCACCTTGCTCTCTAGATGGTCTATATTCTTGGCTCGAATCACCTCACAGACCTTCCAATTCTGCCCATCCTTCAGATTTCAAAACCCCAGTGACCTCCACAACAGGCTACACTTCCCTTCTGAATGTCGCCCTAGGTACCCTAGGTATTCTTGAGATTATCGTGACAATTCAAATTCTCTTAGAGCAGAACTTTCTCACTTAGATTCTATATTGAAACTATCTGTCCAGGTCCCAGCACACAAAGACAAGAGTACAGTGAATCCCCAGAGTGCAGGCCATCAGGAACGTAGGTGCTAAATAGTGTCGCAAGCACTTTATATAAATCTCAGCAACAAGGTTAGGAGGTCATAGACGTGTGGCTGTTGGTCACATTTTACACATAAGGACACAGAGGCCCAGAGATGGAGCTGGGCCTCGTTCAATGCTTAATATAACTGCAGAATCTTTCCTAACTCGAAGCCACATGGTCCCCAGGAATGGCACAGAGAGACTTGGCATGACAGTGTGGCAGTGGGCTGACTGTGTACTCTTAACATGTTACCTAAATTCTGTCAGCCTTAGGAGTTTAGTATTTTTAACAGATAAGAATATCTACCTCACATGATCACTTTGGAAAGTATACCTTAAACTTTCCTGCCACAAAGAGATCTTTAATAACCAGTAACTGACTCTGCTCTCATAAAAGTGTCTTTAAGTTGTAAGCACTGATAGTCAGAAAACTGACTGATTCTGGTGTGCCCTCTAAAGGCCCCACTGGCAGAAGATCCCTCAAAAAAAAGTATGGCCGTAGTCTCGTTTTGATGTAAATCTTTAGCTATGTTTAACTTTGATTACTAAAAGGAATACAAAACTGCTCTTACTTATGTGTCAAGGAAAAGCACACTTTAGTATATGACTGAATGTATTTCTATGCCCTCTGCCCGCTTGAAAAAGAGGTCAAAGGGCTAAATACTTCGCAGGACGGAGCAGTGGCAAAATTCAAAAATGAAATGCACACATAAAAGAGAAACGAAGTATTATAAAGCAAAAAAAAAAAAAAAAAAAAGGAGTGGGAAATAAATGGATGACTCTCCGTGAAATCAAGGGACCAGAAGAAAGCGAGGGAGCGGCAGGTGGGGGCACTGTTGTCCAAGCATCTGATGCACCGATTAGTGCTATTTCTAAGCAGATTAACCAAATCCCAACTGTTCTACATCAGGTCCTGTCTCTAAGCTTTCCCTCCCTCATATCCATGCAAAAAAATAAAATAAAATAAAATAAAATGTAAATACACAAATAAAAGAGAAGGAACAAAGCACCCACATACAACACAAATGGCCCAGATGGGGAGTTTATTCTCGTACCTTCTTCCCCATGGCAGCACTACTAAAGTGAGGAGAGTGAGCAGGCTTAAGAGAAGTACAATGAAGAGGACAGGTTCCTCTGTGTGAGTTCAGTCTTGGTATCCTCCCCTCCGCAGGCAGCCCAGCAGGGCTGAAGGCCAATCTGCCTGTGAGGGCAGAGGGCATGGAGATGGAGCCCAGTGCAGTGAGGGGCTGTTATTTCTGTCTCGGTTGCAGAGAATTTGTAACCCCGTTATGACCTCCCTTCCCCATAGCAACTACAGAACCAACCACAGAGACAAGAAATAGGTGGAAAGATTTTAAAAATGTGTGTGTTGCATGCATTTGCATAATAAATATGGAAGAGATTTAGAATTTTGTATTTCCTGCTAACATTTTTTTAAATGTTTCTTTTTTATGTTTTTTCTTTGCACTTGAGTTTTGAATATACTCAATTTCTTTCAGGTCCAGGGAAGAAGGAGACTAATGCCTACACTTGTAAAGACCCTTACAAAACTAAATTCAGCCAATGGTTTAAAAGAAATTACACATTTCCAATGAGATTCCCACTGAAACCTGAATTAAGCTAGCACAGTAGAGTCAACCCTCCCCTGGGGTCCACAGACTCTGTGATCCCAGGCACTGGGGTCTGTGGGCTCGCATTCCAGTTATCCAGCCCTGCCAACACTGCGTCAGTTACACAGGGCATTCCAGACTGCTGCAGAGAGCTGGTGGGAAGATATTTCCTTCGGCATGAAAAAAAAAAAAAAAAAAAAAGAAATAGAAAAGAAAAAGAACTGGAGACAGCAGGCTGGACAGACAGAACTTTCTACTTAGTTGTCATATAGTTTTCTCAGAAATTTAGTAGCAGTATAGGTGATGATTTAAGAGTGAGAATTATCCAATAATTGTGAATTATCCTATTCATGATGAAAAGGCACGGTGCATTAAACTGATTCCACCAACTATGAGGAAAATGGTAGAATGCTACCCGATCCAATGCACCATGATGATTTAGTATGCTCCTGCCATGCAATTTGAATGTCTTCTCTCTTTTTTCTCCCCTCCACAGATATGTGCTAGTTGGATGGGACATACAGACATCATTGCACCTTTCCTCAAGTGTGTGCACATGATCAGACACAATGGACCCACTAACAACGGTGCACGGCACTCCAGTGCAATCCCTCCCCATCTCCATAGCTCTTCAGAACTGTCTCAAGTTTAAGAAATTTAGCCAGAAAAAGACTACTCGGTACAAAATATCTTACAATTAATTGACAATCGTGAAGCGTCCAACAAAAGTATACATGTGCAGTCTGAGAATGTAGAAAATAACCAGTTACTCAGATTAGATACCAACAGGACAGGAGCACTACCAGTTTCATAGTAGTTCTTGGGGCCACAGAAACGGCTCAGTGGTTAAGAGTGCTTGCTGCACATTTATGAGGACCAGAGCTCAGATCCCGGTACCATACAACAAGTAGAGAACCCCAAACACCCATAACACCAGCTCCAAGAGTCCCAATGCCCCCTCTGGCCCCTGCACATGCACAGGCACAAACGCCCAAACAAACTTGTACAATTCACTTGTAAGGTCACATACACATACAGAGAAATGAAAATTAATTAAAATAAAATTTTAAAGTAGCTCTCAAAAGGAGGGTGTGGCGATATATTATGTACCCTAATAAACTTGCCTGAGGATCAGAGGACAGAGCCAGCCACTAGATTAGACATAGAGGTCAGGCAGTGGTGGCATACACCTTTAATCCCAGCACTTGAGATCTCATGCCTTTGCTTGGGAAGAACACACGCCCTTAATCCCAGGAAGTAATATGGCAGGGCAGAGAAAGGTATATAAAACATGAGGAAACAGGAACTCACTGGCTTCAGGCTGAGGATTTTGTAGAGGTAAGAACTAGTGGCTGGCTGCTCTGCTTCTCTGATCTTTCAGCTTTCACCCTGATATCTGGCTCTGGGCTTTTTATTAAAAGGCCATCTAAGATTCGAACAACAGGAGGACTATGAAAATAAGACGGACAAAGGAAACCTAAGAAATGCGAGATCACAGGACATTCTTTTCTTCCCCATTTCATGACCACCTCCACCTCACCTTGGAGAGCAGTCTCCAATGAGGACCACAGAGTTGATCAATAAACAGGGAAATGACAGGCTAGTGATCTTATGGTATTTATAAACATTCTATACAATGAGTTATATGTGTGTAATGAAATGTATATACACATATATACATAGTATGCATGGTGTGTGTATTTTATGTATGAATATTCATGTGTTAAATATGTATACCATAATATTATATATAATACTAGCAATGAAAACACTTGAAGAACATTAGCTGAGTCTGATAAGTCACTCATTTTAAAATTCAGCAGTTGTTTCTTTAAGAATAGTCACTTCCAATGTTTTAATTAGGATTTGATAAAAATAGCCTTCTCTAGATGGTCACACATCAATATCCAGTGGCAAGAACCATTAAGCAAACTGTGTATCTGGCCCGGATCTGTAATGGGGAGGGGAATGTGCTTGAGGGGGGAAGATAAACAGAATAAGCCACCAACTGGGGCATCATCCACCAGTGTTAGCAGAAATTAAAAGTGGTATTTAATCACCAATGTAGGGTAAGAGGGTGTTTTTAGTAGGCTGGTTTTCAAATAAAATAAGTTAAAAGATAAAAGAGGATCCAATAACTACCCCATTTTCCAACCTCACAGACTGAAATGTTTATATAAAGAACATACCATCTATTGACTATACAAATCTTACCTTAATCTGAGTTTTCATTGCCAAGACAAATTCACTTCAGGATACCCTGGGAATAGTGTTTCCGCCTCCGGTGAGAGGCTATTCACAAAGGGATCAGTTACCCAACTCTTCAGAACCCAAGACAGCAGTCAGATGGCAGTGAGTTTGGAAAGTTTCTTTGAAAGTATTTGTTTTGGATGGTTTTAGGTATCACCCTTGAGTTTCCTCACAAAACAGATTATATATTCTTTCAATTTTCATGTAAAAATAAACATTTAAGGTAAACCCTATGTGTTAGGTATCATTTTAATATACATATATTACATTTTCAAGTCTCAGAATTTAAAACACATCCTACTATCATTCTCTCTGATCATTTGAAAATTAAAACCGTGAACCCACACGGGAAACGCCATTTGTGTGAAATGCCAGTGCTGTGACCTCATTTTCCACGGAATGCTGTCTCTGTGCCATCCCATTTACTGCGCAGAGGTCAGAGACTCAGACACTCGGGAGCCATGCACAGCGACTTCTCAACAGGAACGCTGAAATCCCTGCTTCTCTCTGAGTCCTGCCGTGATTTAAGCCACCACTCACCTGGTCGTTCACCCAGTGGTAGGTAAGAGTAAAGAAACCAACTCAGAAATCAATCGTCTAATGGTTTCTGGACAGTACAGTTGTTCAAAGCGTGGGTGTGAGGCGGGGTTGAAACTGTATGGGAGAAATTGCAATTGGGGAATTTTACAAATACCTGGTTTTCTGTTTCCTGCTCTCTCCACTTTCTAACTTACTTGGCCACAGCTCCTGGGAAGACGCAACAAATATCCCCTCATCAGAAAACCAAATGTTAGTGTCAGTGTCTCTGCATGAACTCAAACAAGCGCTTTAATGGCACACCCCTCCCCCACCCCAACTCTCATATAAAGTATCTAAGAGTATCTGACATCATCTATTGCCAGAGTGGCTGCTATCTGGTAATCTACTTATAGGATACAAAAGTCTCATATATAGTTTTTAATTAGTAAAATGTTACATAGTTGAATTAAATAAGTAAAAATGCATGAAATATGCTAATGTACTATACCCACAGACAATTAACGCTGATAGCATTAAGTATAAATTGTGTAGAAAACGTAACAGTAACTTCATAACTATTTAAGAAACGGAAGCCAGGTGGTGGTGACACACACCTTTGATCCCAGCACTCAGGAGGCAGAGGCAGGCAGGAATCTCTGTGAATTTGAGGTCAGCCTGGGCTACAGAGTCAGTCCCAGGAAAGGCAAAAAGCTACACAGAGAAACCATGTCTCAATAAAACCAAAAAGAAAAAGACATGGAAATAAAAATCTGATCGTGATAAAATATTAATTATTCTAGATTATAGAAATGAAGCTAGGTCTAAGGTATTATTAAAGCCCATAATTAAGACTGACATTAGGAACTGCCACTAAATATTAGTATACTGTAATGTCTGTCGCCAGCCATAAAAGACTGGATGATTTCAGGCTAACCCTGCCATCGCAAATGACTATAAAACTGAGCAAAATACACAAAGCAACTGCAGGCAGAAAAGGCTGGGTAGCGTCACAAAGAGAACAGAAGCTGTGCGCCAGCCTTCAGCCCTGAAGTGTGCTTCACTCCTGGTGTCCAAGGAGGAGATCAAAGCAGAGAACAACGGGCTATCGAGGAAAGTGAGCAGGGGCTCAATTTCAGGGCGACTGAGACGAACAGACCTTGTGGGTGTGCTAGAAAGTACTCAAATAGGAAATGTGAAAAGGAGTTTCAGAAATCTACGTGAAGCTCCCCTTAGGTCTGATTGGAGACTCTGGTGCATTGCGCAAAGGGCAAGACTTCCTGCAGGTCAATGCAGATGCGCTAGGACAGAGCTGTGAGCTGAATAGGTCTGTGGGTTGGTAGTGCTGGGAGGAACAGAGCCGGTAGAGTGGAGGGCCGCACTGAAAATCCTAAAAGTTTTTAATTAAGCCCCAGTCTGAGTAATAGTGTCTATAGCCCTGGGTAAAGGCAGCCCTGAGCACCGCCATAATATAACCTCAAAGCACCAGATTTCAAATCCTAACATAACCTAAACTACCAAGTTTCAAATCAATCAAGTTAATATTCCAGCTAATTATCTTCCTGCTGGAATAAAACGCAGCACTCTGACATTTAAATCTGGACTCCCAGGAACAGTATCAACAGTGTCTGCATTTAATACAAACTACCAGATGTAAAAGGACAAGCAAATACGACCTCAAGTGAGGGTGGGGGGAAATCAATAAACGCCAGCGCACAGACGGCAAATGTTAGAGCTAACAGACAGGCACTCCACAACAGCTATCTTTAATATGCTAAGGACTCAACGGAAAAGCTGGGCTTAATGAGTGAAATGATTTTTAACAGACAGTGGTTCCCATACAAAAGGAAGAAGCTAGAAAATTAAGAAATAAAAAGTATGAAACCGGTAATAAAAATTCCTTGCATGGGCTTATGGGAAGGTTTGACATTGCAGAAGAAAAAAAATAAGGCCAATGAACTTGGAGATAGAACAACAGAAGTCATCCAAACCGGTGCACAAAAGGAGGAGGGTGGGGAGGGATGAAGGGAAAGGAGGGAGGGAGAAGGAAGAAAAGGAGCACTTTCTCTATATGCGTGTATATGTATCTGTGTTATGTAAACATGTATGTGTATATATAAAATCTCAAAAATCAACTGCCCAAACCAAGCCTGTGGTAACATATGCTGCCGCTCGAAGGGCTATTAGCCATTTATTGACAGTATCTGGATGCAATGGCTTTCTGCTCTCCAGTAATTTTCAGTGATTTAGCAAAAGTAGCAAGGTCCTGCATCCATGCATTAGGTGATGACTCCTGGCCTTTGTGAGGATTAGGAAATCCTGGATGGACAAGGAAGTCAAATGAAGCTGACGTCATCAGGGTGGTGCCATACCTTACTTCTGCCTCTGAAGGAAGTCAGGTGTGGTTAAGACCCTGCCACAGAGATTTGTGTATGGTTGACCAGCAAGACTGGTGAAGCCCCCTTCGGCAGGTGGATAAATGTATATTATGTTTCTTTAAAGGTATAAGACTGCGGCCAGCAGACTGATGAAATTGGCATGGAATAAATCATATTGGCTCAATCTGTATTGGCAAATGCCATCCAGTTGTGGATTACATGGAGCCAGGAATTTCATTAATACTGAAAATATGGGCCTTAATAGTTGGATCAACATATTAGATCACGATCATCAAGCTAGGTGTGATGAGAAACACCTGTAATCCTAGCACTTGGGAAGGAGGAGAATCAGGAGTTCAAGGTCATCCTCAGCTACATATGAGCTACAAATATAAAGCCAGCCTGGGTTACACGAGATGCTGTCCCAGCAAAACAAAAGAAAAACAGCAATTATAGTAATATTACAGTAACTGTGAAATGTACTCAGTCTGTTGAACTTTGAGACTAAGTAAAATAGAGCTGTTAAATAGTGCTATCATCTCCTCTCTAAATAGGCCTTGGTAGAGTTCTGATGACTCTATCTAGGGCAGCATTAACTCATGTAAGCAGGAGGGTGTGCAGGTCAACTGTAGATGCCAAATACCTAATCTGATGCTAATTTACCGCTCATGGGTCAGAGCTCCGGTGCTGACCGTGGACTGTAGGGTATTCCAGACTGATAGATACTATAACTGTCTAGGAAATTTAACCAAAGAATAATTCCAGTGGTTTAGGGAGGCATATTTATTTGAGCCCTATTTTATAAGAGGTTAATTTCCTTTAAATTTACTTTATTCCTTATTAAAATTTAGTTGGATTTCTATAGATTGGACTGTCTGTTAAATTTTTATGTGGATCTGTAATTTGGGGCTCAGCATCAATTACGCTCTGATAATACACTCCAACACAAAGTGAAGCTAATTCAGCGTCTACCTTATAGGTGCACAAAAGTTAATAAGAGCCTTTTATCATTTCGTTATACAAACTCTCTTAGTAAATCTGAATTTCCAATTGAGCATTTGGTATATGTCGCTATTCCCTGAAATATCTGAGATGCAGCTAAAGTAATACTTAAAGGGAATTGAATAGCTCTTAATACTTGTATTATAAAGTTTCACCATGAAGCAATTACATTTTAATGGTCATTATAATCAGGAGACACAATGAAAGGATAAATGTTTTTAAAAGTGATTTATTATCAAGAAAGACTATTAGCACAAATCTATTACGGACTAACTACAATTTCATTTTTAATGTAAAGCATCTAAAGTATAACAGATGTAACTGAAGGCACACATATTTCATACAGATGTCTCAACAATATTTTATGAAAAGCACACATAGACAACCAGCATATAGCATAATCCCACGAGCCTCCTGAAACCTCTCCTAGTCACTACCCTCTCCAAATACAGGTAGCTACTATTCTGACTTTTACAGTCACACTTTTTTAATTTAAACTAAATAGAATCAAACTACATAGTTGTCAGTGTATTGGCTGCATCCCTGATCCAAGTTTTGTTGGCAAGGCTTCCCCAACTACTGAATAAAGCTAAAGTTCACCTTGTTTCTACTGCCATGGACTATTCTGTTATGTATTCAGCCACTTTGTTGTTGACAAGCATTTGGGTGACAAAGAGCAACAGTTACAAAAAAAAAAAAGGTTTAACAATTTTTGTGTCTGTATGTTTATGTGTTGGATTTCTTGTTGGTGGTATGAACTATAACACCACCCAATGGGCTTTTAGGTTCTGAGGACACTCTAAGGCAAGGTACCCTCTTTCTCTAAAATATGTATATAGTTTGGAAACATATCCAAATCCTATCAACCAGCAAGTCCTTTGAAGAGACTAGTGAGTGTGTATGTACTTGTGTGTACGCATGTGTAAAAACAAAAGAATAAATGCTTTCTAGTGGCAAAATATAAGGCATGTTATCAAACAGCTCTCTTTTTATACATGATAATTATACAATGCATTTGTTAGTTGATTAGATATAAAAAACACTAAAAATAAAAGCAAAAATGCCCTGGAAAACCCTATAAAATCACTTGTAGAAAAGAGGCTAACTTCTGGTCCCCATTCGGGTAAGGTCACACCAGACTCCAGAGCCAATAGAAAATGTCAACCAGAACTTTCTGCTAAATGACCACAAGGAAAATAACAGATTTTCCAGCATCCTATTGCAAGAACACACACACACACACACACACAAACAAAAAAACAAACAGACAAAAAAAACCCACCTTCACTGGAACTACTTTAGCCATACATGGGGAAAGTATTGTACTCTGAGTTGGCCAGAAGCTTCAAAAGCTAAGATAGCAATCAGGCAATTTACATAGACACAAAACCACACACAGACACCATTCAAAAGCAAGAAAGAGTCTCCTGAAATCTAAACAGACTCTGTAGCTATTTAAAAATCTACAAGGCTTTTCCAATGCCGTATTTGTAGCTGAGATGTTGGCAATGAACTGTTGGCCTGGGATTTCTTTTGTTCTTTTCCTGAAGACTCTGAGCAGTTTTTCATACATTATCTTCAATACTTTCATGAGTTAAATGGACATTGGCACTATCTTTTTCATTTTGTACACTCAGAAAATAAGACATAGTGATTAAATAGCTTACATAAAATAATTCAAGAAATTTGTCAAAGCCAAGACTATTATCCAAGCCTCATGCTGTTCATTCTCTATCCAGGGTAACACACAACCCAAGAGGAAGGATTAAGCAGAAAGCAGTCTGACATAGGTTTAAAAAACCTATGCACGCTTTACCTTCAGGAGAAAGGCTACCTACTTCACTCTAATGTGGAGGTAATATCCAAAAGGAACTCACCAACGAAACTGCATCCTTCAGCCCGAAGCCTACAGTTACATAAAGTGGGAGGGAGGAGAAATAACTGCTAATGGAAAAGCCAGCTCGACAAAGAGAGAAAATACAAGATTAGCTATATATTTGTTAAGTCAGGAACAGAAAAATAGATTTGTTCAGATAGAATAGGTCATTCCCCGTGGCATGTGCAACCCCAATGCAGCTGCTGGTTCTTCCAAAAATCTTGTCTGACATGCCATCCCTTGGCTCTGTGCTGTCTACCCTGGGTGGTGAATGGCATCAGAGGTCTTAGCCTAAAGAGCCCTACCTACCAGATCATCTTATCTCCAGCTCATGCTTCCTCTAGCAAAATTTTCACACAGTAGAAACTCCTCAACTCACTACTTAATGCCTTAAAGTATGTGACTTCTTTTCTGGTTCATTTTTGTTTGTTTGTTTTTTTGTTTTGTTTTGTTGTTTTTTCAAGACAGGTTTTCTCTGCGTAGCCTTGGCAGTCCTGGAACTCACTCTGTAGACCAGGCTGACCTTGAACTCCCAGACATCCACCTGCCTCTGCCTCCTGAGTGCTGGGACTAAAGGCCTGTACCACCACCATCCAGCATTTAAGTGTGTGACTTCTAATTGTGACGTGTTATTCTAGGGATTGCAAGCGTGGATTGCTCTCATGCGGTACAGCATTAGACTTTACAAGAGCAGCCTAAGGAAGCAGGCATTTGACCTATTCCTTAACACATAATGAAGGTTTGGGTTTCTCAATTTGTTATTTTCCTAAGTTAGCAAAAAATACACACGCAAGCAAATTCATGTCCATATATCCCAGCCCATTTCCCACTCCTGCATGAAAAGTCACAAAGAATCTCAAGTTCTTGGGGGGGGGGGATCACTCTGCCTTTGGTGCTTCAAACTGGCTAGTCACCAAATGTTTAAGTCATAAAATAAATAAGCTTTTTAAAAACTTACAAACTGCTGCTGGTGGATTATAAACCACTTCCATTGCTGTGTGACACACAGCTATTGGCCCTGGATTGACTATTTCTCACCAAAGTATGTGTGTGTGTGTGTGTACATGACAGTAGACACTTAACAAATAGTTTTATATGCCAGTGGATTAGCTCAAGCCAATGGAATGTTCTGTGAAAATGGTAATGCCCTAATATCCATATCACCCAGATGGAATCTACTAGATACATATTCTGACCCTAAATTGTAGTTAGTATGACTAAGAAACAGAATCTTTATTCCTTTTTATTTAAATATCTACATGAGACTAACGTAGATACTAGTCACTCAGGTAGGTGGATCATTTCTCCTTAATCCTAAACAATAAATAATACATTGCTTGCAGTACCCCAGCTATTTGCCCACTCATCTCCTGAGGGATATATGGATTCTTTCAAGTTTTAGCAATTATGACAAAGGTCTGTAGCAGTGTTTTCCTGCCTCAAAATGATATTCCTGAATCTAAACTTCTTTGTTTAGCTTTTTTCCTGACTATTACCAATAATAACTTGTAACCAACCCCCCTTAAATGATAATAACTATCCATAACCCATTTGGGGGGATGCGGACATAGTTTTCTAGACTACTTCCTGTTGATTGGGGGAACTGGTAATCTTTGAGGGAACCTTGAGAAAATCAGAATAATTGTTAAGTCTTGGCTGTAGTATTCTGTGAGGCTGGATCATCTCAGTCAGAGCCTGGAAGCTGTCTGAATGCAGAATTCTGAGGCGACTATAACAGAGGCATTTTGAGATGTTGGATCACCTGGGCCATGTGTTTTCATTGGTGTCTGGTCTCCTTGCTCTGAAAATACATAAACTTCTAAAGGTAACATACATATCTGCATTAATACAGAGTATGTTTCTCCATGCTCATTCCAGCACCTGCTGCTGTAACTAAGGTTATCCGTGTCTACTTAGCTTTGTGCCGGGGAAGTCCAGCCCCCAGTATCATCTATTAAGCAGCCTTTCCCCACTGTACTGCCTTTCTTTGCTCCTTTATCAAAAAGTAGCCGACTATATTTAGGTGGGTTTATTCCTAGGTCCTCTGTTCTGCTCCACTAACAGTCCTCCCTTTCAAGGGCACTGCCTTGGTTTTCTACAGCTTCATACTGAATCTTAAAGTCAGGGAGCATCAATCCTCCAAAACTCAGCTTTTCTCCTCCAACACTACATTAGCCATTCTGAGTCCTTTGCCTCCCAATGTAAATGTCAGAATTAGTCTTTCAACACCCATAAAATAACCTGCTAGGATTTGAACTGGGATTGCACTGAATGTCTAGATGATATCGGATAAAAATTGACCCTTTTCAATGCCTGATCTCTCTCCCAGGAATATGGGAACTAGTCCTCCACATACTTCGTTTTTCTTTTACTTCTTTCATTATGGTTCTGTAGTTTTCTTCTTTAACATTATTAGGTTTTACTTTAAGGGTGCTAATATTAATCTATTGCATTTTTCATGTAATAGACCACTTATTTCTTACTTGTGCATAAAGAAACAATTGCCCTTTGTGTATCTGGAAACTTCCCTATACTTGCTTATTAGTTTCTGGATGGTTTTATTTTTTTAGGAATTCTTTTAGATTTTTCTACATAAATGTTAAATGTTTTAAAGCTTGGATGAATAGGACTCTTTGTTTCTCTCCTCACAACTCTTTTCAACACTATATTGGTCGTAAAAGAAAACACAGTGAAATAAGATTAGGACTTTAGGTGCATATTGATTGGGAAGGCAGAAATAAAACTGTTCCCAGATGACATAATTCAGAAGTCAAAGGCTTCTCCAGCACCTTTGAAGATGCGTGTGTTTGGTTGGTTTGGTTTTGAGATAAAGTCTCCTTAGATAGTCCAAGGTGATCTATACTCACAATGTAGCCCAAACTGACCTCAAACATGTAACTCTCCTGTCTCAGCTCCCAAATTACGAGGATAACAGATGAGTCCAACTACATTCAGGTTTCGTTTAGCATGTAATACAATCATTTTTCTTATTTGGTCTACTCGTGTGATAGATTATAGGTACTGACTTTGAAACACTGAGTCAGTTGCACATAGGCGAGAGGAACCTCACTTGGTCATGACATATAATTCTTTTATTCACTGTTGGATTTTTTCGATAGTACTATATTTCACGTGTATGTTCATGAGAGATATTAGCTGTTAGCTCTGTTTTCTTCTGGATCTTGTCTAGTTTTAGTATTAGGGTGACAAAGGCTTCATAAAGCAAGTTAGGGTACTCTTTTGCTTTTATCTTTTGAGAGAAATTGTGTGTAATTGCTATAAATGTTTTAAATGTTTGGATGCCCCCTTGCACTGAAGAGGGCAATCTACTAGAAGTATCAATTCAAATGCCAATCTCATCTAAAAATATTCTCATAAATACATGTAGAAAAGACAATAAGGAGGCTGGGGAGATGGCTCAGTGGTTTAGAGACCTGCTGCTCTTGCAGAGGATCCAGAAGTTGGCTGGCAACCATCTGTAAATTCTGTTTCAGGGGACCCAATGCCCTCTTTTGACCTCCACGGCCATCGGGCATACACATGGCACACAGGCATGCATGCAGACAAAACACTAATACATGTAAAATAAATAAATCTACATAACAATAAGAGTGCTCAAAGCTCCTTCAACTTCACATATAACATCAACCATCATAGTTATTGATACTGATTTGATTATCAGAAATAAGCTTATTCATATTGTCTATATCTTCTTGTATAAGTTTGGCAGGTTGATTTTTTAAAGAAATTCATGGTTCATATTAAGTTATTACTATTTTAGCATCAAGTCTTTCCTAGTGATATCTTATCAGAGCCAAATTTCAAATGTCAGAAGTCTGGTTCCAAAGTCCATTCATGTCCTCAGCCACAATGCTCTCTCCTCTATTAGGTTGCCCAATTTCCCTGATCATCCCTCTCATGAGCAAATATGTCAAACATGTTTTTTCTGATGCAACTGTCGGTGCCTACTTCACCCTTGCTAAGGAGGGAACGTTTCTACTTGGAAATAGCATCTACCTGTCAGCACAAGCTTTGGTGGAAGGTGCTTCATCTACAGGCTAAACCAAGAGAACAGCTACCTGGTTTTGTTCCCAACATAAACAACAGCAGAGTAAGCAGAATTCCCTTCTTTCCCTCCAAGAAGGGGCACCAGTCGCCAAACTTCCACCTTTCCTACTTTCTCTGGGCTCCTCAGCCTGTCACATAGCTTCAGTTTGATTGGGCGTACACCAATTATTGTGATAGAAGGAATTTAAAGGGGAAAGGATTGATTCTGACTAAGGGGATGAGAGGGTGTAGTCCACCTGGGCAGGAGCAGGTTCTGGGACAAGAGGGGCTTGAGGTCACTGGTTACACTGGAACAGCAGTTGAGGTGCAGAAAGCTAGACCAGAGGGGGACCCACCTGTGATCCTCAAAGCCTGATCCCCGCCCTCCAGACTCCACCTAAAGGTTTTTACAGTCTATACTCACAGAGGACCAGCCGGGGAACCCCTGTTCAAATGCATGGCCGGCCCCATTGGGGGCCTTTTCATATTCAAACTGTATCAGGAAGCATTAGCAGCCCACTCAGTTATAAAACCTGCAGGGGCCTTCTTCCTAAACTCAGGAGCGCCAAAACACAGAAGAGGAATCTCAGAAGAGAAACCTTTTGTGATGCTTGCTCTGCAATCACTCACAGACCCTCTCTTTTCCTATTTCTCAGAATCATCATCATTGCTTCAGTTTTTCTCCTGACATTTCATAGGAGACGGGGAACGTTCACAACAGCGTCGAGGGAAAGGTTAAAGTTCACAACGAACCTTGCTACTAATGAGCATCATTACTGTTCCTTTGTGAAGAAGAGGAATAATGAGCTCACAAATGTGGGAATGAAAAGTATGGTTTCCATCATCACTGCTTACTCAGCCTTAGGAGGGAAGCAGGAAATTTTATAAGAATCCTTGATGGCTGAATTTTCCCTTTCCTCACTTTCTCACTCGGAGTGTGCTCCAAGATGGCTTTACATGCAGACCGTGGGCCAGGAGTCTTCTTGTGCATTCCATTCATCTCCAACTTTCTCCGGTCCGTGGAATAAACAAGGGTGGCACATGATGCATGTGTGTTCACCGTAGTAACTTGAATGACTATCTAAACATCTGATAGTTAACTACGCCTGTTTCTGCTGCTGGAGCGGATTCAACCGAAGCACACTGGATCTAACCGCAGTGAGTAAAAGGCTGAGATAGGGGCAAGGTCGGCCTGGACCATGAAGGATTAATCTGTGCGTCTCCCAATAGCTGTTCTCCAACATTTAATTATCACCAGAGGCATTATTACAGTGATAACAAAACAGGAGTGCAGAAGAACAGAGGGCAGTCACGAAGGGCACATTTCGTCCACAGCCCCGAGTTAAGCATCACAGGGAACACAAAAGCAGCAAAAAAGATTCTGGACATTCAAATCGAAGCTTACTCATTAATGTGTGGGGTGTGTGTGTGTGTGTGTGTGTGTGTGTGTGTGTGTGCGCGCGCACAGGTGGGTGCATGCACCACAGTACACATGTGTCAGTCAGAGGACAATTTAAGGGAGTTGGGCCTCTTCCTTCTACCATATCCAACTCAGGTCATCAGGCTCGGAGACAAGTGCCTGTATCCACTGAGCGGTCCTGCCAGCTGAGCCGTCATCTGATATAATTAATTCCTAGTGGTAGTTCTTCTTTTCTCTTGGCAGAAATGTTTACCTATGCTTAATTTAATGTACTCAAGGCATCTAGCCAATATTTGTAGGTAGAAAATACCATTTTGCTAAAACTAAAGTTGGACAGAGTGTGTTTCACTAGATGTTGAGGACAGTACTGGACATATTATTTGGACTCCGCAAGGAGCACTAATAGGATCCCTACCCTCTCATAAGCAGATTTTTCTATAAACAAAGAGTCAATGTGACATCCCTTTAAGTGAACTGTGAGTTACAACTCTTTGATTAGAAAGGATGGATGCTCATCAATAAGATGCCCAACTCTGATTACATATGTCTCTGGGTGTCAGACAGGAAAGAGCTTGACATCCTTGGCTCGAAGCTAAGACTACGGATGGTCTGAGGTTGGGGTAAGACCTGGAGAGTCAAGGAAAATGATGATTAAACCTCAAGGACATAGACCCACACTCCTGACGGAGGAGCCAGCAGTGAATCCAGGGAGAAAGCATCAATGCTGCAGGCTAGAAATCAATACCAAGTGTCTCTCTCTATCAATATCTACTTTAATTCCTGAGGCAGTGTCTCTGACTGAGCCTGAAGCCTGCTGTTTCTCCTAGGCTAGCTGGCCAACAAGACCCCAGGACCTGCCTGTCTCTGCTCCCCCAGCACTGGGTACAGATGTGCTCTGCCACAGCTGGCATCTTACATGGGTCCTCACACTTGAGCAGCAAACACTTTACCTATGAAATCATTTGCCCGGCCCCTGCTGTTGTTTTTAAGAAATGAAAAACTGTAGAATATCAAGGCTAATTGCAGATAATATACCTCAGTCCTTAGTCAAGATCACTAAAATTAAAAAGAACATTAGAAATATTCCAGTAATATTTTGTCCCAGCAATTCAACTCCATGTAATTTATCCTAAGAAAACTCTCAAATATGTCAGGATTACAAATAAATAAACACACACACACACACACACACACACACACACACACACACACATATATGTTACATATATATAAATGCATATGTAACAAATAAATACATAAAAACATATGTTTTGAAATTTATATATAAATATGTTTATATATACATATATGTAATAGCATTATAAAAATGAAAAATTTTAGATAACCTAACAGTAACAGAAAAAGTCTTCAACAAACAAACACACAATTATTATTTACACTGCTTTTATAGAGCACTTAGGGAAAAGGGCAACTGATTATGTTGTAAAATGGATGATAAACTTAGAATATAAAACCTTACAGCAATGTTGTATCAAATATATATGTGTAAAATGTGTGATAAAGGAATGTAGTAATGTAATTGTGTACAATAAAAGTTGTGTCTGTTTCTTCTAGCTATAAAATATACAATTAATTTCAGACAATTTAAGGGTAGAGGCAGATTAATAGAAAAACACAACATTTCAGCTCCTTGGTACTTGGATGGAGGTGGTTGGAATCCATAGTTCTAGTTTTTCCCATGTATGTATTATATTGTTTTTATAATCACACAGTAAGCTACTGTCATAGTTACTTTTCTGTTGCTATGACAAAACACTGACCAAGGCAACTTTTAAAACAGGGTTTAATCTGGGTTAAGTTTTAGAGGGTCAGAGTCCATGATTGTGAGCAAAGTCATGGCGGCAGGAAGAGCTGAGAGCTCACATCTTGATCAGAAAGCAGGAGGCAGAGAGAGCTAACTGGGAGTAGTATCTTTTGAAACCTCAAAGCCTGCTCCCAGTGACACATTTCCTCCAACAAGGCCATGCCCCTAATCCTTCCCAAACAGTTCCACCAAATGGGGACCTAATATTCAAACATACACATAGCTGAAGTTTTTTCCAGATCCACCCGGGCCATAGCTGCTCAGACCTAAATAAACACACAGAGGCTTAATTACAAACTGTATGGCCTAATGTCTCAGGCTTCTTGCTAACTAGATCTTACATCTTAAATTAACCCATTTCTATAAATCTATACCTTGCCACCTGGCTCGTGGCTTACTGGTAGGTATCTTACATCTTGTTTCTCATGGCAGTGGCTAGCAGTGTCTCCAAACTCAGCCTTCCTGTTCCCAGAATTCTCCTCTCTGCTTATTCCACCGATACTATACTTCCTGCCTGGCTACTGGCCAATCAGCATTTTATGTATCAACCAAATCAGAGCAACATATTCACAGCATACAGAGCGATATCCATAGCACTTATGGGGACCATTCTCATTTAAATCACCATAGCTAATAATACAATTTGGGCAGGGATTATTTCTTGAGAAATACAACAAATACACTTTCCAAACTCTCATCTGTATAAAGACAGCAGAGCTTCTTCAGTTTCTGCCCTCAACCATCCTTATTAGGAGCCTCATTCTAGCTGATAATGAGAAAATCAGACATGCTAATCAGAAAAATTTCAATCTTTCCCATTTTAAACAATTCTTTGGTTTAAATATTTATTAAAAACCAGAACTTCCCAAGCAGCTAGTTTAAAGGGTCTCTTTGGACTGCAGATCTCAGGACAATCTCTCAGAGCTCACTCCAGCCCTGCCTTTTTCTAAAAAGGCTGAGAGAGGCAGTACTGAAGGTGGCTCTGTCCTGCTGCAGCTGTGGTCTGTGATGCTATCCATGGCCCATGTTGCCACAGGGGGTCACAGGAACCATGCCTGTCGAAATTGGAGGGCTGTGCTGAGTTGGCCCCACCCCTCACTGTCCCTGGAGTGGCTGGCTCTGTCCTGCAACTGGCCATTGCAGCAGAAGAGACGGCCCCACCACAGGTATGGGAGAGCTGGCCCCTATGGCATGGGCCTAGGAGAGCTGGTTCGATTGAGGAGGATGATCCCAGTGCCCCAAACCAACCAGCTCAGCTACCACCCAGCCAACATGGTGGGCCTTCAACTGGCCCACCCTAACATCTCCATCATCTATGACCTGCTGGAGTGTATGAAGGAACTAGTCCTGTGGAAGGATAACTGCAGGATCTCCATGCCTCAGGAAACAGCAGGATGTCCAAGAGGAGTTTCAGCCAGGGTCTACTGATGATGGTACACCAGAGGACTTGAAACAGACCAATGACTCATTGCAATAAACATTTTATGGGTGGGGCTGATTGGACAAAAGGGCTTACTGTGTGACACACTGCAGCTCCAATGCCACTAGGATGAATAAAGAAGTGTCAGAAAGCCCGGCGGTGATGGCGCACGCCTTTAATCCCAGCACTCAGGAGGCAGAGGCAGGCAGATCTTTGTGAGTTCGAAGCCGGCCTGGTCTACAGTGTAAGATCCAGGAAAGGCGCAAAGCTACACAGAAAAACCCTGTCTCAAAAAAACCGGAAAAAAAAAAAAAAAGTGTCAGAAAGATGGAGGAGCAAAGTGGGTTTATATATGTGTATATGTTTTGTTCCTTTTTTTTTTTTTTTAGATTTGTTTATTTATTGTACATAGTGTTCTGTCTACATGTGCTCTTGCAGGCCAGAAGAGGGCACCAGATCTCATTTCAGGTGGTTGTCAGCCACCATGTGGTTGCTGGGAATTGAATTCAAGACCTCTGGAAGAGCAGTCAGTGCTCTTAACCACTGAGCCATCTCTCCAGCCCCTTTGTTTCATTTTTTAATCAATCAATTTGGTTTAGGGGGAATGATGCAAGAGTGAGGGGAGGATATGGGGGGAACTGGAGATGAGCAGGATTGGGGTGTATGACATGAAATTCCCAAAGAATCAATTACATTTTTTTTTTTTTTTTTTTTTTTTTTTTTTTTTTTTTTTTTTAATGAGTGGTAAATGGGAACCTTGATGTCACTGCCTCACTCGTGACACCAGAAATGTCACTGCTTCTGTCAGCTACAAAGCTGCCCTTCTTGGCTGGCTTCTGCTGAGATGTGGCCGTGGAAGGACCTTTGGAGAGGTTTGCTGACCCACATTCTGGGCCATGTGGTCCCAGAGAGTATGGGCTCTGCCATGAAGACCATGTGTCCAGTGCTAGCTTTGGCTGCTCCCAGACCCTCATACCTCCATAGCACACTCATTGGAATCGTACTTGAAAGCAGCTGTGTGTTTCAAAAGCAGTGAAGGGTATTTAACAAAAATATCCACATTATCCAAGAAGGCTTGAATTTAAGGATATAAACATTGAAAGAGTTAAAACTGAACATGAAAACACACCCCCCAAGCCAGGTGGTAGTGGTGGCACATGCCTTTAATCCCAGCACTCAGAAGGCAGAGGCAAGTGGATCTCTGCAAGTTCAAGGCCAGCCTGATCTACAGAGCGAGATCTTGACAGGCACTAAAACTACACAGAGAAACCCTGTCTTGAAAAAACCAAAAAAAAAAAAAGAAGAAGAAGAAAAAGAAAAAGAAAAAAGGAAAGGAAAAAATATATACCCCCAAAACATAGAACAAAATAAATTTTCAAACTGACTCAAAAGTACCTGACCTGATTTAACTGTAGAGTCCAGTGAATGCTAAGGGAACAGAACTCCCAGACAAGTACTGATCAGTCTCGACCGTGCTTAGCTTCCAAGTCAAACAAGACCACAGGGAGTCCAGACAATTACAGACGGACTGTTGGTGATCAACTTGAAATAATATTTAACATCAAATAATATATTTTCTTCTTATTGTCATCATGAATTAGCAATTCTAGTTGATATCATAAAAAGGCAAATCCGCCTCTGAGAAGATGCACTGGTCTAAGTTCTGAATAACTGCCGTACTTAGTTACCATTAAGTTCCAGTAACTTATTATATATGTAAATATGGCATTAGCACATTCTCATTACTGTCCCTTGACAAACATTAAATTCCACATGAAATTTAACTTTCAAAGATTGCATTTGCTGTGTGTAATTATGTGGCCTGGTCCCCAACACATGCTTACTGGAAAGGATTGGGTCCACTTCAAGTCTAAGACCTTCCTGTTTCCAACCCAAGTGCACATGCCTAGCCTGGTCCTTCCTGTTTCCAACCCATGTGCACATGCCTGGCCTGAAGAGGCACCTCAAAGTGAGCACCAACAGAAAGAAATACAATGTGACTTGTTTCACCTCTGTCCTCATACTACAAATCACTTTACACTTCACCCTTTCAGAAGCGTGCTCCTATGAACACTCCCACCCCTGGTCCTTGACATCAAGTATCATACACTGTATTTAAGTTCTCCTTTTTGTATGGTAGTATGTGTGTTTTCTTCCTGACATTATATTTCAATATGAAAAACAGTCTTTCTTTACCATTATTGCTTTATAACATGACTATTAATGAAAACAATAGCTATATAGAAAGAAAAGAAAGGCGTTAAAATAAATTCCTCTAGCCAGGCATGTTAGCGCATGCTTTTAGTTCTAGCACTCAGTAGGTGGAGACACCAGGACCTCTGTGAATATGGGGTTAGCTTGGTCTACATAATGAGTTCCACGGCAGCCTGGACTACGTACTAAAACCCTGTCTCAATAAGTAAGTAAATAATCAAACTCGTCTGTCATGTTCTCTTTGTAGATTACTGCTGTGTAGCTAGAGTTTTCCTACCTTGCCCACAGTCAGGACAAATCTTTGTCACCTGCCAGTCCCACAGCCACTCAGACCCAATCAAGTAAACACAGAGAACTTATATTGCTTACAAACTGTATGGCCGTGGCAGGCTTCTTGCTAACTGTTCTTTTATCTTAAATTAACCCATTTTTATAAATCTATACCTTGGCACATGGCTGGTGGCTTACCGGCATCTTTACATGCTGTTGGTCATGGCGGTGGCTGCAGTGTCTCTCTGCCTCAGCCTTCAGCTTCCCAGAATTCTCCTCTCTCCTTGTCCCACCTACTTCCTGCCTGGCCACTGGCCAATCAGTGTTTTATTTATTGACCAATCAGAGCAATTTGACATATAGACCATCCCACAGCACTGCTGGGTCCATTTATTAAAGATACATAGGTAAAGGGGGATGTGGAGAAGACGACTTTGGGTTTAATGTTAGATGCTAAGTTAGAGGTTCTGCACACAGACACATAAAACCTTCCAGTAAGTAACCAGAAATCCACGTAAACAAGGTCTGGAAATCACAAGCACACAGGCCACTGAGGTCATGGAGCTACATGGAACTACAAAGGTTAATAGCCAGGGCTATGTTAATAGCCTAGTGTATCACACCCACACTAGGTGAGAAAGGGGAGCTGGACAAAGAGAAAAGGAGAGATGGCTGGACAGATAAGTATCTGGAGAGGGAGAAACACAAAGCAGGGAGGATAGCAAACGTAAGCATTTACAAAAACAACTGGTGTGTTTAAGCTAATTTTTCATGAAGCCTGGAAGCTAGCCCCTAAAGGGTTTCACAAGCAGGTCTTTGACACTTAGAACTGTATCACTGATGGTCCAGGGCCTCTGCCAGGTCACCCTGCTGGGAAGCCCTGGGCTTGGTGACCATGAGAATGTGGTTCCTGAACCACATACATCAGCATCAAGAGGGGCACCTGTTTCCAAGGACTCTACTACACACAGAAATTAGAATCTGAGGAGGTAAAACTCAAAGATGACTACGTATCTTCAATAAGCTCCCAGGCTTTGCCTAGACACACACACACTAGAACCCAAGGACCAATGGACTACATGCTCTTCAACATCTGACTTTCTATTCTTCAGTGAACTGTCTCTCTGAAAACAGAACAGCAAGATTCCCTCAATCTCCCCAGAATGCAGAGATCACTGGATCTGCTCCAAAGGTCAGGCAGGCAGAGATGGTCTTAATTCCTATTGTTCATTTTGATCATGCAGTACCTTCATTCTGCTGAGGGCTAAGGAGCCACAGCTCTGGGGAGCACACATTCACCGGTAAATAGGAGACTCATGGGCACGGGGCAGTGGCCAGGTACACTGTGTAAAATGCGAGTGAAAAGGAAAGCATTGTAATGGGTGTGTACAGTTACAGTGCAGTGTAAAAAAGAGGCCATGCAATCCCAAAGCACAGGTTTCAATTAACAGACACATTCTAAAAACATTCTGTTTTTGTCTCCATTTTATCTAAAATGAAACTTCTATTTGTAATTACATATATTTTATCTATACACATATATATATATATGTATAAAGAAAGTGTCAATGTTTTATAGGGAGACCTCTAAAATCAATGGTTTTTCCTTGGAGGAGGCTACAGTTTTAATTAATACCCCTAATTGATATCGACTCTAATTGACTAATGACAGTTGTATGATGGGCTCTGCCAAGCTCAATGGGTAACCACCCTATGAACTCAATCATGCAGAGAAGCCTTTTGTTTGTACTGGCCTCTGTCAAGGTAATGCTTTTTAACTCTTAAAATATTGAAGCCAGAAAGATCTTTGGGATGTCAAGTATTTCAAGCTTCTATAGGATTTTCTAAAATCATAACAACACCCCCACCTTCTACAGGACCTGCTCATCAAACAAGTCCTCCCCGTCATGTCCTCTTTGACTCATCTGCAGCATTCTATACAAGAATTTACCTTGGAAATAATGGCCATGGAGCACCACTACACTCCAGGTCATGGAGCACCACTACACCGCAAGTCATGGAGCACCACTACACTCCAGGTCATGGAGCACCACTACACTCTAAGTCATGGAGCACCACTACACTCCAGGTCATGGAGCACCACTACACTGCAAGTCATGGAGCACCACTAGACTGCAAGTCATGGAGCACACTAACTGAAGTCATGGAGCACCACTACACTGCAAGTCATGGAGCACCACTACACTCCAGGTCATGGAGCACCACTACACTCCAGGTCATGGAGCACCACTACACTCCAGGTCATGGAGCACCACTACACTGCAAGTCATGGAGCACCACTACACTGCAAGTCATGGAGCACCACTACACTCCAGGTCATGGAGCACCACTACACTCCAGGTCATGGAGCACCACTACACTCCAGGTCATGGAGCACCACTAACAAACTACACTCCAGGTCATGGAGCACCACTACACTCCAGGTCATGGAGCACCACTACACTCCAGGTCATGGAGCACCACTACACTCCAGGTCATGGAGCACCACTACACTCCAGGTCATGGAGCACCACTACACTCCAGGTCATGGAGCACCACTACACTCAGTCATGGAGCACCACTACACTCAGGTCATGAGAAAAAACACCACTACACTCCAGGTCATGGAGCACCACTACACTCCAGGTCATGGAGCACCACTACACTCCAGGTCATGGAGCACCACTACACTCCAGGTCATGGAGCACCACTACACTCCAGGTCATGGAGCACCACTACACTGCAAGTCATGGAGCACCACTACACTGCAAGACGGCACATGTGATGGGAGAGGGTTAGACAGAAGAACAAACAATTCAATTGAATGAGTCACACCTCCATCTGTGGACTAGTCATGATGTTTTATGGTTAACACACACACAACTCCACTGACTGCAAGGCTTGGAGGGAGCTGGAGCATGGAAGAGGTAACAGAGGAAGAAAGGGTCAGGAAAGGCTTGCCAGCAATGTGTCACAAGTTGAGAAGAGAATGAGAGCACCGGCTTAACACACATACACCAACACACACGAGAGAGACAGACACACAGAGAGAGAGAGAGAGACAGAGAGAGAGAGAGACAAAGAAAAAAGACAGAGAGGAAGAGACAGACAGACACATACAGAGAGAGATTTCTTGCAGAAAAACAGGCAGAGAAAAAAGACGTACATCAGGGAAAAGACAAGGCATTTTACATTTATAACTGTGTTAGATTATTGGGCAGACCCTGATCATATGGGTATAAGTGATCTATATAGATCACTTTTTAAAACTATTTGATTTAAAGAACATCTCGTCTAGTTTTCGAGAATTTGTAGAGGAGAATAAAACATTACCATTTTGGTGCTTTGAACTCTTATGGCCAATCTATCAATATAGTCCCAATAGATAGCTCATATGCCTGACAATTCCCCCTTGACTTTTTTCTAACCAATAAACCAAATTTGTCATAATTTTTTGTTTTTTATGAGGTCCTGGTGTACTGTGCACAAGTATGTGCCCTGTCGGAGTTGACAGCTACCACAGGGCAAAGCTACAACCATAACCTAACACACACAGTCCTTACATCTTTTTCCTAGTCAGACAACCACTGGAGAATCTAATTAAACTCTCAGAACAAACACCTTATCTGAATAGTGTGTACGTAAGTGTATACTAACATATGACTGTAGGGAATACAGCTGTCCCTGCTCATCCCAGACTGGGAACCCACAAGTTAGATAATTAAAGGGCCATACACAAGTCCTAATGAGTTACACTAAAGGATGCTACAGAGATTTGATGGGGCTCCACTTGTTAGCTAAGCTGAAGAGCTGAAAAGGAGAGAGAGAGAGAGAGAGAGGGAGAGAGAGAGAGAGAGAGAGAGAAAAAAAAAAAAAAAAAAAAAAAAGAGAAAAAAGAAGACATGGGATTCTTTTTTTTTTTTTTTTTTTTTTTTGCTTTTTTTTTTTTTTTTTTTTTTTTTTTTTTTTTTTTAAGGTTGTTTTGGATTAAAGCTTACATTTGCTGTTTATGTTTGTCACAGATAGAATTTTATTTTGCTAGATTTTTTTTTTTTTTTTTAGTTGTCTGACCGAAATTAAAGAAAATAGGAGAACAAACCACCACAAGAGAGAGAGAGAGGGAGGGAGGGAGGGAGGAGGAGAGGAGGGAGGGAGGGAGGGAGGGAGGGAGGAGAGGAGGAGGAGGAGGAGAGGAGAGGGAGGAGAGAGAAGAGAAGAAGAAGAAGGAGAAGAAGAAGAAGAAGAAGAAGAAGAAGAAGAAGAAGAAGAAGAAGAAGAAGAAGAAGAAGAAGAAGAAGAAGAAGAAGAAGTAGTAGTAAAGGAAGAAGAAAACCTTCTGACCATATAATAAAGGGCTCTCATTTCTCCTATCTCTCCTTCACTACTTTTTAGGCAAATAAATGATTCAAGATCAGTGACCATTGTAATCTAATAAAGGACAGGGTCTTTCAAAATGCTGCCCTGCAGAAATGATTATAATTTTGAAGAAAAATCTAATTATCAGAAACGACAAATAACTGGATGGAGCTATTGTCTTCTATATGTAGCTAGCAGGTCCACTGAAAACTCAAACCACTTTCTAAATACTATCTTTTAGAGGACAGATACACCCAACATGCCACATACATGTTCTCCATGTGCTAAATAGTAAGGGCTATTTTAATGTTCTTCTTTGGCCTTTTCTATCTTCTAAAACTCCCACAGAAAAGGTTTGCAATTAAGAATGCATCTACTAAAGCTGGGGAGGAGGCTCAGTGGGTAAAGGAGACTGGAGTTTAAATCCTCAGAAGCCTGGGTTTGTGGTGATCTTCCTGTAATTCCATCTTCAGAAGGCATCAGGTGGAGACTGGGGATCCCCAAAGCAAGCTAGATCCCCATCGCATACCTGTACACATGTGTACTCACACACACACACACATGCAAGAATGTGCAAGCACACACACACATCCACACCACAGAAGTAGGGGATGCATCTATCAAGTCGTATTTACACAATAGCAACACAGATGTCATTTTAGAAATAAAGAAGGATGAGTAGTTGACGTCTGAGGAGTGGAGACACTTGTGGTGTTCGGAAAAGAACAGATATAAAGATTAAGGTAAGATAAAGAGGAACTCACAGAAAAAACAATGTTGCACAAATCCTAAATGGTCTTATAATAAAAACCCAGAGCCAGATATCAAGGTGAAAGTTAAAAGATCAGAGGAAATAAGCCACAGCCACTTCTCACCTCGCCAACTCCACGAATCCTCTGACTGAATGCCTGAGTCCTCAGCCAAAAGGGTCTCTAGTTCCTGTCTCCTCGAACCTTCTATTCCTTTCTCTGCCCAGCCATTTCACTTCCTATCTCAACCTTCCTAGTGTTGGGATTAATGGCGTGTGTGCTTCCCAAATACTGGGGTTAAAGGTGTGTGCCATCATTGCCTGGTTCTGTTTCTCTCCTAGACTAGATCAATCTCATGTAGCCCAGTATGGCCTTGAACTCACAGAGATCCAGACTGGATCTCTGCCTCCCGAGTGCTAGGATTAAGGGTGTGTGCCACCACTGCCTGACCTCTATGTTTAATCTAGTGGCTGGCTCTGTCCTCTGATCTTCAGGCCGATTTTATTAGAGTACAACAAAATACCACCACAGAACAAAACAGAACAGTAAGAAATACTGCTTGGACAAAGCAAGTGCAGCATGTCCCAGGAACAGGGTGATACAAGTGTAGTCAGACCTCACCGCAGGCACAGGGAGGCTGTCGTCCTTCTAACACAAACGCAAAGGGAGTAAAACAAAATCCCTATGAGTTGTGTGGCCACGTGGTACATCTGTCCTCACCACACACCCACCAGCCCATCACAGTTTGCCTGAAGCCATCTGTGCCTGTTCGCTCTGCTCTGATCCCAGTGTTCTCTTCATAACCATGGAGGCTTTCTTCCCCCCCATCCTGTTTCCAAGACTGACCCCTCCTGTACTCCATCAGTCAAGGCAGCAGCCAAAGCAGCAGCCAAAGCAGACGACTCTTCCGGCGCCCGACTACGCGTGGTCCAGCCACAGGCTGATACACTCTGCTTTCCTGTCATGTGGGAGGCTGGCCACAGGATCCTGTAACTACCATGCTGGTCTCCGAATTAAAGCATGAGGGCACAAATGGTACTAATGATGTTTTTTTGACAGTAATTGTAAATGATTCAAGTCTCAGCGGCTAAACTGTAAAACGTCTGAAGACAAGGCTAGAGATATTTTATTCTACCTAACCCTACCCATCATATGTATTCAACAACTACCGAGTTAAATTAAGGGTTATGCATGCCTATGCTGAGCACTCATACGTACTGTGACCTTCACAGATGACTTATGTAAATATTGCTAATATCTATTTCACATGCGAGGAAACAGCACAGAAAGGCTGTTGTTGTTGTTGTTGTTGTTGTTGTTTTAATCGAAAGTCACATGGCCATTTCGTGGCAGAGGAGAGGTGTCAGAAGGCCTGACTCTCCCGACAGCACATCTCTCTTGCAAGCCTGAGTTATTTGGCTAATTATAACTGTACACAGGCTAAAATCAGAATGACGTCAAGTTTTCCAAAAAGCATTTAACCTTTCTGGTTTCTGTTACCAGGCATTTGACAAGGGGCTTCCTAGGCAGCAGAAGTGAAAACAGCAACTCTCACCTCCATATCACGGCTCTCCACAGGGGTGGATGCAAGGATTTACAAGTTCAGCTTAGCACAAAGGCAGCATAAAAGTATCCCCCCACTGCCATCTGCGAGACCAGAGCTGAACTGCCTGCAAGGAGGTGACAGACATGTCTGTCCTTTGCAGTTGGAACGATGGCTCAGTGGTTAGGAACATGCGCTACTCTTGCAGAGGACCTGAGTTCGGTTCCCAGCACCCATGCCAGGCAGCCCCCAACTGCCTGTGACTCTAGTTCAGGGGGATCTGAACTACCATTTTCTGGCCTCTACGGGCACCCACATACATGGGCCCATACACACACACACACACACACACACACACCCTTTTTAAAATAAAGCATATAAAGAGTTATTAGAGAAATAGAGGAAAAAAATCAGGCAGATGACTTGTTAAGCAGTCAGAATTACATTAAAGAGTCAAGTATGCCAGATATGATGATATAGGCCTTTAATCTCAGCACTGAAGAGGCAGAGACCAGAGGAGTCCTATGAGTTCAAGGCCAGACTGTTGGACATACAGTACTCCAAGACCATCCAAGGCCACAAAGCGAGACTCCATCTCAAAATAAATAATAGTCAGTGAAAATCTAGTCATCACTTCCTAACCCTCATGCCCACTCTATCCTTTCATAAACTGAACATTTGTGCAGCTAATCACATCAATCAAATTCCCTCTCCTTTTGTCTATTTTCTGTTCCCAGGATGTCTCTGGAACACACAGAACTCTGCCCGCACAGGAACGGGTAACACAGTGCCACATTTAGAAGAGACAACTCCACCCACTGGCTTCTGTAATCCTACCTCGGAGATAAGCTAATAAAGGGAGAGGTTAGCAACGGGAAAACTACTTTCCACTCTTGACTTCAGATGTTGGGGGCCAGCAGAGCCCAAGCTTAACCACGCTGTTAGATTCACAATGAGAAACATTCTAAAAGGTTCCTAAACATACAGAGAGGCTAAATATGCCAATCATCAAGAATACCAGAAATATTAAACTAAAAGACAAATGGATATATATGAAGTCTTTCATGTAAATGCCCAAATACTTCCCTTGTTACCTGAAAGAGACAAAAAAAAAGTTCATCAAAGCCATGGCTAAGAGTACCATCTATGTGAAACCTTTTCTCGTCTTTCTGCATATTCCCTGTGAACATTTAAGTACAACTTGGTAGGAATCTCCTGCTTCGGCAAATTCATTCTCCAAAACAAGCCACTTCACTTTCCAGGCTTATTCACCAATTGTGAATCCCAAAATCACATTTCACAAATTAAATACAAGCACTTCTCAGCAAAGCTGCCTCCAGCATCTGCCATCAGCCACCCTCTGACGCATGCGCCGTCTCTGCGCTGGGGCCCAATGTCAACTACATTTAACACCTTTGCTCTTTAATCTTTATTTGCTTTTTAGGTCTCAGTCGATGATGGCTTTAAAGACCCTCTCCCAGAACCCCTTTCTGCTATTCTTTCCCAAAGCATCCTGTCTGTCTGTTCCTCGGGAACAGTTCAAATGGACAGGTGAATGAGAAAGCAGGTGAAGAATCAAAGTCGTCTCTTTTCTCTGGGTAGGAAGTGTCTGTTTTCTTTCGTGCACCGGCAAGTAGAGCCACAGGTCAGACAGAGAAGTTCGCTGAACATTCTCTTTTAGTCTCGAAAGGACACATTCCAACACCCTTACTGTGACATGGAGGAATTCCAGGCTATTTTCAGGGTCATGGGGAAGCGTGGCATCGATTTTGCTCTAGGGAAGTTTCTTAAAACAGAAAGGGCAAAGGTACCGCAAATTAGGTTGATTCGCACACTGAATGGATCAAAATGCAAAGTATTTGTAAAGGGTCATAAGATTTTTTTAAATTTATGTGTTATATTTTTACATGCAAAAAAATATATACATTTCACAGGTTATCCTTTAAGAGGGGCTCAGAGCCTACTCCTACAAAGTAGGTTTAGTGCTGTTCTCAGGGCCTGGGGAAAACCAATGAATGAGGGGGAGGGTTGGTAAAGAAAACGAGAATGAGATTCCTGTGCGCTTGAAGCCTCTCAAGTTTCTGGTCTATCCTTCCTTCCTTCCTCCCTTCCCGTCCTCTGATGCCCGCTTTAGGCCCTCAGGGAATTAGACCTGCCAAAGAGGTAACACTGGAACAGAAGCCCAGCCTCCTCCAAGTCTATGGAGAACCGTTCTGCAGAAACAACCATATCACTGAACAGATATTAAGTGCAGGACCAGGCAGGAAAGATAGTTCTCCTTCAAGCACATAAACGAAGCACAGAGCTACCATCTGTAACCAAAAGAATTCATCTGTGGCTACGTCAAAGGGCTGCCCTAATATCACAAGATTTTCACAAACAAACGACATGACACACAGAAATAACTTCTCCATCCCTTCAGTCACGGAGGCAGTACTGACTACTGATGTCAAGCCTGTGAGGCCCAGACCCCCAACCTCGGTCTTCACCAGCATAGGCCACTGCATTAAACAGAGTACTTATTTAGCTACCTATTTTTAAGTGACACTTGAAAAATTAACACCATCAAGTTTTCTAAAAATAGGGCAAATCCGCTTGGTTTTGCTTGTTTGGAGATGTGCACAGTACATCCACCCACTGCCTGCTTCTCTCTCTGCAGGAGTCATGGAGACACAGTTACATAAAGGATGAAACAAAGAAAAAAAAATCACCCTGAACACATAATGTAAACAGCAAAGGTTTCTACCCTATTAGTGAATAAGTTTTCACTACTTACTCTGAAGCTACAAGCCAGCATTCAAGAGAAAACAGTAAGAAATACAGGTTGTGGCTCTTCTACCTAAGAAACTGTCTGAAGATAAAATGGAAAAATAAAACCAGCAGAATAGAGTTTGGGTGGGTGCTCTGTTACTTGGTCTCCCATTGCTGTTAGCAAATAACCAAGGTAACCAACTTTGAAAGAGGAAAATATTTGGCTTCAACTTTTGGAGGTTTGAGTTTGTGATTGGGGGGCCAGTTTCCTTGGGCCTGTGGAGCAAGTGTGTGCAAAACTGCTCACCTCATCACCAGGAAGGAAGAAGGGGAGGAGGGGAAGGGGCCACTGTCCCCCTCTTTCCTTCACAACAAATGACAGGAAGACATGATGCTAAAGTCTCTCTCTTAATGGCTCCCCTACCTCCCCAAAGTGCTACACTAGAGATCAAGCCCTAAGCACACAGGCCTTTGGGGACATTCCAGATCTGAGCCACAGCAGCAGCCATCTGGTGAGTCAGGACTACTGAAGATACCACCCACCCCTGAAGAAGAGCTTCTATAGGAAAAGAGTGGGTACAGGCGGCGGGAACCGGACTGAGACTCTACATTCAGATGTGTCCTGTAAAAGCTGTGGGGAAAGATGAGGATAAGGAACAGCGGTGCCCGGGAGTGCCTCCTCGGGTCTGTGGCAAAGCACATACTCGCTATGAGAGACAATTGTTTTTTTGGGAAAACTGGACTTCGTATCTGTGTTGAGGCTCCCATTCCGTTGACTGATTAAAAACTAACCAAGGTCATTTCAGTGCTTTTTCCCCATTCAAGGCCTGCTTTCAGACTCTACATCTGGAGCTAGAGAAGGGGATGGGGGCATCCTTGGCCTTTATCCTTAAAAAAAAAAAAATGTAGTTCTTCCACCTTCAAATCTACCTAGATCCTGCTGTCAGTCTGCAGCTAGCCTTCTGTGAGGCTAGCTCACATGTACATGCCCTTCTAACCATGCAGACATCTTGAGTGCCCCCCCAGGTTACCCTGCCAGAGGACCTGGTCTCTCTAGCCATACAGCCACCTCTACTGCTCTCCAGCCATGTTGGGTGGAACACAGACCTCTATGTTAGCACCCCAAGATCTACTTTTCTAAGGAAAAGAAAAACTGACTTAGACATAAAGTTTTAGAGCCAAGAAATAAACACTTATGATGCAGGTCACACTATGGTTATCTTTTCCTGAAAAAAAAAAAAGTTAAAATTCCAGACAAGAATAAATACAATAGGCCATGGCAGGGAAGAGCAATGGTTAGCTCTTCCAACTGATGCCACTTTAAACCAAGCAGGCTAGAAACAGGACATCTGGGAATGAAGACTCAGTGGGTAAATTTCCAGTTATTAAAAGGAAAACCTGGTAATGAAAGAGGACAGTAAATCAGTCCAGTGCTTCCTACCCTTAAGATTAGCAAGCATGGCACTGTCAACAAACGCTCCTGTTTAAGCTAATATATTTGCAATATCATATTTAGACCTATTCAGGATGTTTAATCAAAATCACCTAAACCTTATAATATACACGAAGATAAGCACTAGAAAACTCTCAAGACCATCGGACAGGAAAGAACTCTGGTGTGTTGCTGTGGAGCATGTTCTCAGTAAAGCTGGAGTCAGGCTTGCTACTTGGAGTTTATTTCTGTGCATCCCATATGGCCAGAAATAACCAATGACTTTGGTGGCATCTAAATACTAGGATCTAAACTTGAGTTCCTCATGCTCCCGTGGAAAGACGCAATCTCCTCAAATTGCTTATGTGTTAAAATAAAAAGTTTGAATTTATCCAAATTGAAATATTCAACTATTTTATCTCCTTTCAGCCTTTTGGACACCCTTTCTCATCACCTTTTCTGTTTTCCAATGTGCTTCTCACCTGCTAAAACACTTACCAGGGCACTGTACATACTTAGGCTTACTGTCTTCCTGCCTTGCTAAAATGTATGTTTTTTTTAATTAATTCTAATTTATTTTTTTTAATTTTTATTATTAAGAAATTTTCTATTCATTTTACATACCAACCTCAGATCCCCTTTCCTCCCTCCTCTCACCTCCCAGCCTTCCTCTCCAACCCACCCTTCATTGCCACCTCCTCCAAGGCAAGGTCTGCCATGGGAAGTCAGCAGAGCCTGGTACATTCAGTTGAGGCAGGTCCAAGCTCCTCCCTCCTGCACCAAGGCTATACAAGGTATCCCACCATAGGCACTGGGCTCCAAAAAAACCTGATCATGCACCAGGGATGGATCCTGATCCCACTGCCTGGGGGCCCCCTAAACAGTTCAAGCTAAACAGCTGTCTCGCTTATACAGAAGGCCTAATCCAGTCCCATGGGGGCTCCACAGCTATTGGTCCACAGTTCACAAGTTTCCACTAGTTTGGCTGGTCGTCTCTGTTTTCCCATCATGATTTCAATGTCCCTTGCTCACAGAATCCCTCCTCTCTCCCATCGATTGGACTACTGGAGCTCAGCCTGGCGCCTGGCCATGGATCTCTGCATCTGCTTCCATCAGTCACTGGATGAAGGCTCTATGATGACAGGGTATTCACTAATCTGATTACCGAAGTAGGCCAGTTTAGGCACCCTCTTGACTATTGCTAATAGTCTAGTAGTCTAAGGTGGGGTCATCCTTGTGGACTCCTGGGAACTTCCCTAATACCCTGTTTCTCCCTGTTCCCATGATGTCTTCATTTATCAAATATCTCTTTCCTTGCTCTCCCATTCTGTCCCTGTTTCAGCTCGAACCTCCCATTCCCTTATGTTCTCATCCCCCATCCCTTGTCCTCCATTACCTCCTCTCACCCCCAATTTGCTCATGTGGATCTCATCTATTTCTCCTTTGCTAGGTGATCTACACATCCCTCTTAGGGTCATCCTTATTAGCTAGCTTCTCTGGAGCTGTGGGTTGTAGTCTGGTTATCCCTTGCTTTACATCTAGTATCCACTCAGCCATTAAAGGTTAGGCTCACAACCAAAATAAAACGTGTGTTTTATGACAGAAAGAACTGAATCACTATTATGTACATTAGAAAACACTGTTCAATAGCTAGTTGTTGAGCAGGATTCTTAATTATAACTGATGTCACAGCAACTCCAGCTTAATGCTTGGGAGACAAGCACAAATGAAAACACTTAGATGTGTAACCCAGAGCCTCACTCTCATTTAGAAAAGAATGAGGTGCTCAATAGCCCCTATGGAAGGAAAGTACGGGCACTTTTAATAAAGAATTAACATATATTTTAAAAGTTCCAAACAATGCAATCCACACCATAAACGGTCAAGAATTACAGACCATGAATTTGAGGATGTACAACATTAAGAAATACACACCTGGAGACTGGAAAGATGGCTCAGCAGTTTAAGAACACTTGTTGCTCTTCCAGAGTACCAGGGTTTGGTTCGCAGCACATACTTGGCATCTAACATCTGCTACTCTAGTCCCAAAGAATCTGATGCCTTCTTCTGACCTCCCCATGGGCATTGAACACATGGGGTGCACAGACATACATGCAGGCAATTACACATAAAATAAAAATTGATTTTTAAAAAAGAAAAGAAAACACATCCAAAGCCAGCAAGATGGCTCTTGTATGTGCTAAATAGTTTCATGTCAACTTGATACAAGAATCATTCTGATAGAAGAAGCTGTAGTTGAGAAAATGCCTCTATTGGATCGGCCTATGGACAAGCCAGTGGTACATTTTCTTGAGTGATGGTTGGTGATTGATGTGGGAGGACCTAGCTCACTGTAGGTAGGGCCATCCCTGAGGTGGTGGTCCTGGGTGCTATAAGAAAGCAGGCTGAGCAAGCTATGAGGAGCAGCCAGTAAGTAAGATTGCTCTTGACTGGACTCTGCTTCAGTTCCTGCCCTGACTTCCCTGGATGAGGGACTATAATCTACAAGATGAAATATAACCTTTCTTCCCAAAGTTGTTTTTGGTTATGGTGTTTTATTGCAGCAATAGAAATCCTAACTAAGATACTATACAAGCCTGGTGACTTCTGTTTGATCCCCAGAACTCATGTAAAGGTAGAAGGAAAGAGCCAACTCCACAAGGTTGTTCCCTGACCTAAACAAACGCGCGCGCGCTAACACACACACACACACACACACACACACACACACACACACACACACACACACTTTCTTTTAAAAGTGATATGTCTAAAGAAATAATTGAGTATATAAACAATGTAATTTGTAAATAAAAGACAGAAGAAGGAAGGAAAAAAGGCATCTGGAAGGCACTCCACCTGGCTCTTTCCTTTGGCAATATGAATTTCAGTTCCCTCTATTTTTAGCACATCTTCTTATTTCTGTTGTGGTTGCTCGCTCCCAGTCTCTCATCTCATGGTGATGTTCTCTCTGCTCCTCTCACACTGAGCCATCTCTCACCAGGCACTTGCCCCTCCCAGCAGGGAGCAGAGTTTGTCATATGCAGAGAGAGAGAGAGAGAGGCCAGGCCTCTCCTGCTCACCAACATATGCCAAGCCCAGCAGTGGCCTGGCACACATAAATGAGTCCTGATCTGAATAGAGCGGGGCATGGCCAGCCCAGAATTAACCGTTCTGTGTATAAGGCCTGGGCACCCACCCAGTAGAGAAAGGCATTCAATGCATTCAGGATAATTTCCCGCAAAATGACAAAAAAAAAAAAAAAAAAAAAGGTTTTCTCTGTCAAGAGCCTGAGTCAGGAATTTGGTGCCTTGGAATCGGTGACACCAGTGCTTTGACAGAAGATGAAACAGAGGAGTGGGGGGGGGGGGGCGGATAAAGGACCTCACTCATTTCATTAAGCTGACTTGTCTCAGTTCCCAAAAACCTGGTGCCACAGCGACTTGACATTCAAAGTAGTCAGGCCATCTTGGCCTCCAAGGCTCCTGTTTCTACAGACCTGTGCTTCAACCACTACCACTGATTCTCCTGCCAATGGCTCTGCTGCACCCTGAAGGACTGTTAAATAAAGTGGTGAGAGATGATAAGTGATACACACGATTCCAACAGTGATGCTACGCTGGACCATGAGAGGCACAGAAC